>NW_028123989.1:1800000-2072204 GCF_965194805.1 Balaenoptera borealis
AACGTTGACAATGATGCCCTTGGCCAAAAAGGGCGTATGCGTTTTTTCCTGAATATATTCAGGAAAAAACGCATACGCCCTTTTTGGCCAACCAAGCAACCTGGAAAGGCAAATCAGCGCTACAAAGAAGTCTCGCTTCCCATCGGTCAAAAGGGCCATGCTGAAAAAAGTGTCAAAACCAGAAATGCAGGATAGGCCATGGAGAAATGGGAGCCTTGCTACACTGATGGGCGGGATGTAAATTGCCAAGAGCCACTCTGGAGAAGTGTCCGGTGAGTCCTGAAACATCTGAAAAACACAGCTCAGAGAGCATAGGGCACTTCCACTCATGGGGGTATAAATTGGGAAAATTAAAAATCAGCAAAACACAAGCACCCCAAAGTTTAGGGCTGCTCTGTTGACCAGGACCTCCACTTCATTCCACCTTAAATATCCCAGGAAAGAGAAAAATGGATAAAGAAGTTGTGGTCCTTATGTACAATGGAATATCACTCAGCCATGAAATCAATGTCGTAAGGTTAGTAGCAGCATGATGAGTGGATTTAGGTATGACGATTCTAAGTGAAATAAGTCACACAGAAAAGGACACTTCTCATAAGGTATCACTGATAGAGGGAATGTAAAAACCGTTACACTTGAACTGAATTACAAAACAGAACAGAGTCACACATGCAGAAAACACACTATGGCTGCTTAACGGGAAAGTTGAGGTGGGGTGATACATAAAACAAGGGTATCAAATTAGCTCAGATATCGTTCCATAAACCCAATATGTAATAGACAAGACCTACTCCTTGCTCAGAGAACTGGACTCAACACGGCATATTCACCGCACAAGAATATATCTGACTAATAATAATCGTAAAACATATGTATTGATATCTCTCTGTTAGTGTGTCAAGTGGGTATAAAGCGTCATAAACACAGCAGTGAAAAGCAGCTAAACCCCATTATAAAAATAAATTACTTTGAAACACCCATGAAACAAAGACAGTGAAAGAGAGAGAAATTCTTACACAATGCGTTCAGGGGGTGTGATGCAACCTGGATTGACCATATCTAGACCCACAGCTGGATGAGACATAAGGGTGGACACTCTTGGGGGTGAGAGGTTTGGTGAGGTTGGGTGAGCAAACGCAGACCATTTAAAGTAATACTGCGTGGTACCCATCGCATGGGTCCCAAATCTCCAGGTTCAAGGGCATCTTCCTACATCAAAAACATGCATGAGAAACCCAGAAGATGGTACACCATGTAATGGGGAAAGGTTTCTAAAACGCACCTCATTTCTCATCTCCTTGTGCCCGGGTTCGCCATTCCAGCCGCTTTACTAGCAAGCTCCCTACTTGGAGCATCAGCACCTTTAACCTCCTGTTCCATACAGGTTGCAATTTGTCCTGAGGATAAACGGGAAAACGTGGAACCAACGAGAGACTAGCTCTTGGTGTCGGGACACGCACAGGTCACTCTATTTTCCCATCAGGAAGAAGAATTAACCACAGGCTCAGCCTGCCCCCCGGAAACAGAACAGGGCCTGAAGCCATTCTGCGATTTTGCGGCCAGCTCCCATAAAAAAGAGTTGTAAAATGGAGGTTCAGGGCATTGCAATTCACAAACCTGCAGAGTTATAAATGATAACTCTCTTCCACAAATATATTGAGGGAAGGCAAAGAAGAGGATTTGAAATCAAGGCAGAATTGCAGGAAACAGATTTCAGGAGGTAGATTCGAATCGCCTTTAAAGCACATGAAAAGCGGCAAAACGTTGACAATGATGCCCTTGGCCAAAAAGGGCGTATGCGTTTTTTCCTGAATATATTCAGGAAAAAACGCATACGCCCTTTTTGGCCAACCAAGCAACCTGGAAAGGCAAATCAGTGCTACAGAGAAGTCTCGCTTCCCATCGGTCAAAAGGGCCATGCTGAAAAAAGTGTCAAAACCAGAAATGCAGGATAGGCCATGGAGAAATGGGAGCCTTGCTACACTGATGGGCGGGATGTAAATTGCCAAGAGCCACTCTGGAGAAGTGTCCGGTGAGTCCTGAAACATCTGAAAAACACAGCTCAGAGAGCATAGGGCACTTCCACTCATGGGGGTATAAATTGGGAAAATTAAAAATCAGCAAAACACAAGCACCCCAAAGTTTAGGGCTGCTCTGTTGACCAGGACCTCCACTTCATTCCACCTTAAATATCCCAGGAAAGAGAAAAATGGATAAAGAAGTTGTGGTCCTTATGTACAATGGAATATCACTCAGCCATGAAATCAATGTCGTAAGGTTAGTAGCAGCATGATGAGTGGATTTAGGTATGACGATTCTAAGTGAAATAAGTCACACAGAAAAGGACACTTCTCATAAGGTATCACTGATAGAGGGAATGTAAAAACCGTTACACTTGAACTGAATTACAAAACAGAACAGAGTCACACATGCAGAAAACACACTATGGCTGCTTAACGGGAAAGTTGAGGTGGGGTGATACATAAAACAAGGGTATCAAATTAGCTCAGATATCGTTCCATAAACCCAATATGTAATAGACAAGACCTACTCCTTGCTCAGAGAACTGGACTCAACACGGCCTATTCACGGCACAAGAATATATCTGACTAATAATAATCGTAAAACATATGTATTGATATCTCTCTGTTAGTGTGTCAAGTGGGTATAAAGCGTCATAAACACAGCAGTGAAAAGCAGCTAAACCCCATTATAAAAATAAATTACTTTGAAACACCCATGAAACAAAGACAGTGAAAGAGAGAGAAATTCTTACACAATGCGTTCTGGGGCTGTGATGCAACCTGGATTGACCATATCTAGACCCACAGCTGGATGAGACATAAGGGTGGACACTCTTGGGGGTGAGAGGTTTGGTGAGGTTGGGTGAGCAAACGCAGACCATTTAAAGTAATACTGCGTGGTACCCATCGCATGGGTCCCAAATCTCCAGGTTCAAGGGCATCTTCCTACATCAAAAACATGCATGAGAAACCCAGAAGATGGTACACCGTGTGATGGGGAAAGGTTTCTAAAACGCACCTCATTTCTCATCTCCTTGTGCCCGGGTTCGCCATTCCAGCCGCTTTACTAGCAAGCTCCCTACTTGGAGCATCAGCACCTTTAACCTCCTGTTCCATACAGGTTGCAATTTGTCCTGAGGATAAACGGGAAAACGTGGAACCAACGAGAGACTAGCTCTTGGTGTCGGGACACGCACAGGTCACTCTATTTTCCCATCAGAAAGAAGAATTAACCACAGGCTCAGCCTGCCCCCCGGAAACAGAACAGGGCCTGAAGCCATTCTGCGATTTTGCGGCCAGCTCCCATAAAAAAGAGTTGTAAAATGGAGGTTCAGGGCATTGCAATTCACAAACCTGCAGAGTTATAAATGATAACTCTCTTCCACAAATATATTGAGGGAAGGCAAAGAAGAGGATTTGAAATCAAGGCAGAATTGCAGGAAACAGATTTCAGGAGGTAGATTCGAATCGCCTTTAAAGCACATGAAAAGCGGCAAAACGTTGACAATGATGCCCTTGGCCAAAAAGGGCGTATGCGTTTTTTCCTGAATATATTCAGGAAAAAATACATACGCCCTTTTTGGCCAACCAAGCAACCTGGAAAGGCAAATCAGCGCTACAGAGAAGTCTCGCTTCCCATCGGTCAAAAGGGCCATGCTGAAAAAAGTGTCAAAACCAGAAATGCAGGACAGGCCATGGAGAAATGGGAGCCTTGCTACACTGATGGGCGGGATGTAAATTGCCAACAGCCACTCTGGAGAAGTGTACGGTGTGTCCTGAAACATCTGAAAAACACAGCTTAGAGAGCATAGGGCACTTCCACTCATGGGGGTATAAATTGGGAAAATGAAAAATCAGCAAGACACAAGCACCCCAAAGTTGAGGGCTGCTCTGTTGACAAGGACCTCCACTTCATTCCACCTTAAATATCCCAGGAAAGAGAAAAATGGATAAAGATGTTGTGGTCCTTATGTACAATGGAATATCACTCAGCCATGAAATCAATGTCATAAGGTTAGTAGCAGCATGATGAGTGGATTTAGGTACGACGATTCTAAGTGAAATAAGTCACACAGAAAAGGACACTTCTCATAAGGTATCACTGATAGAGGGAATGTAAAAACCGTTACACTTGAACTGAATTACAAAACAGAACAGAGTCCCACATGCAGAAAACACACTATGGCTGCTTAACGGGAAAGGTGAGGTGGGGTGATACATAAAACAAGGGTTTCAAATTAGCTCAGATACCGTTCCATAAACCCAATATGTAATAGACAAGACCTACTCCTTGCTCAGAGAACTGGACTCAACACGCCCTATTCACCGCACAAGAATATATCTGACTAGTAATAATCTTAAAACCTATGTACTGATATCTCTCTGTTAGTGTGTCAAGTGGGTGTAAAGCGGCATAAACACAGCAGTGAAAAGCAGCTAAACCCCATTATAAAAATAAATTACTTTGAAACACCCATGAAACAAAGACAGTGAAAGAGAGAGTAATTCTTACACAATGCGTTCAGGGGCTGTGATGCAACCTGGATTGACCATATCTAGACCCACAGCTGGATGAGACATAAGGGTGGACACTCTTGGGGCTGAGAGGTTTGGTGAGGTTGGGTGAGCAAACGCAGACCATTTAAAGTAATACTGCGTGGTACCCATCGCATGGGTCCCAAATCTCCAGGTTCAAGGGCATCTTCCTACATCAAAAACATGCATGAGAAACCCAGAAGATGGTACACCGTGTGATGGGGAAAGGTTTCTAAAACGCACCTCATTTCTCATCTCCTTGTGCCCGGGTTCGCCATTCCAGCCGCTTTACTAGCAAGCTCCCTACTTGGAGCATCAGCACCTTTAACCTCCTGTTCCATACAGGTTGCAATTTGTCCTGAGGATAAACGGGAAGACGTGGAACCAACGAGAGACTAGCTCTTGGTGTTGGGACAGGCACAGGTCACTCTATTTTCCCATCAGAAAGAAGAATTAACCACAGGCTCAGCCTGCCCCCCGGAACCAGAACAGGGCCTGAAGCCATTCTGCGAATTTGCGGCCAGCTCCCATAAAAACGAGTTGTAAAATGCAGGTTCAGGGCACTGCAATTCAGAAACCTGCAGAGTTATTAATGATAACTCTCGTCCACAAATATATTGAGGGAAGGCAAAGAAGAGGATTTGAAATCAAGGCAGAATTGCAGGAAACAGATTTCAGGAGGTAGATACGAATCGCCTTTAAAGCACATGAAAAGCGGCAAAACGTTGACAATGATGCCCTTGGCCAAAAAGGGCGTATGCGTTTTTTCCTGAATATATTCAGGAAAAAACGCATACGCCCTTTTTGGCCAACCAAGCAACCTGGAAAGGCAAATCAGCGCTACAAAGAAGTCTCGCTTCCCATCGGTCAAAAGGGCCATGCTGAAAAAAGTGTCAAAACCAGAAATGCAGGACAGGCCATGGAGAAATGGGAGCCTTGCTACACTGATGGGCGGGATGTAAATTGCCAAGAGCCACTCCGGAGAAGTGTCCGGTGAGTCCTGAAACATCTGAAAAACACAGCTTAGAGAGCATAGGGCACTTCCACTCATGGGGGTATAAATTGGGAAAATTAAAAATCAGCAAGACACAAGCACCCCAAAGTTTAGGGCTGCTCTGTTGACCAGGACCTCCACTTCATTCCACCTTCAATATCCCAGGAAAGAGAAAAATGGATAAAGAAGTTGTGGTCCTTATGTACAATGGAATATCACTCAGCCATGAAATCAATGTCGTAAGGGTAGTAGCAGCATGATGAGTGGATTTAGGTACGACGATTCTAAGTGAAAAAAGTCACACAGAAAAGGACACTTCTCATAAGGTATCACTGATAGAGGGAATGTAAAACCGTTACACTTGAACTGAATTACAAAACAGAACAGAGTCACACATGCAGAAAACACACTATGGCTGCTTAACGGGAAAGGTGAGGTGGGGTGATACATAAAACAAGTGTATCAAATTAGCTCAGATACCGTTCAATAAACCCAATATGTAATAGACAAGACCTACTCCTTGCTCAGAGAACTGGACTCAACACGCCCTATTCACCGCACAAGAATATATCTGACTAATAATAATCGTAAAACCTATGTATTGATATCTCTCTGTTAGTGTGTCAAGTGGGTGTAAAGCGGCATAAACACAGCAGTGAAAAGCAGCTAAACCCCATTATAAAAATAAATTACTTTGAAACACCCATGAAACAAAGACAGTGAAAGAGAGAGAAATTCTTACACAATGCGTTCAGGGGCTGTGATGCAACCTGGATTGACCATATCTAGATGCACAGCTGGATGAGACATAAGGGTGGACACTCTTGGGGCTGAGAGGTTTGGTGACGTTGGGTGAGCAAACGCAGACCCTTTAATGTAATACTGCGTGGTACCCATCGCATGGGTCCCAAATCTCCAGGTTCAAGGGCATCTTCCTACATCAAAAACATGCATGAGAAACCCAGAAGATGGTACACCGTGTGATGGGGAAAGGTTTCTAAAACGCACCTCATTTCTCATCTCCTTGTGCCCGGGTTCGCCATTCCAGCCGCTTTACTAGCAAGCTCCCTACTTGGAGCATCAGCACCTTTAACCTCCTGTTCCATACAGGTTGCAATTTGTCCTGAGGATAAACGGGAAGACGTGGAACCAACGAGAGACTAGCTCTTGGTGTTGGGACAGGCACAGGTCACTCTATTTTCCCATCAGAAAGAAGAATTAACCACAGGCTCAGCCTGCCCCCCGGAACCAGAACAGGGCCTGAAGCCATTCTGCGATTTTGCGGCCAGCTCCCATAAAAACGAGTTGTAAAATGGAGGTTCAGGGCACTGCAATTCACAAACCTGCAGAGTTATAAATGATAACTCTCGTCCACAAATATATTGAGGGAAGGCAAAGAAGAGGATTTGAAATCAAGGCAGAATTGCAGGAAACAGATTTCAGGAGGTAGATACGAATCGCCTTTAGAGCACATGAAAAGCGGCAAAACGTTGACAATGATGCCCTTGGCCAAAAAGGGCGTATGCGTTTTTTCCTGAATATATTCAGGAAAAAACGCATACGCCCTTTTTGGCCAACCAAGCAACCTGGAAAGGCAAATCAGCGCTACAAAGAAGTCTCGCTTCCCATCGGTCAAAAGGGCCATGCTGAAAAAAGTGTCAAAACCAGAAATGCAGGACAGGCCATGCAGAAATGGGAGCCTTGCTACACTGATGGGCGGGATGTAAATTGCCAAGAGCGACTCCAGAGAAGTGTCCGGTGAGTCCTGAAACATCTGAAAAACACAGCTTAGAGAGCATAGGACACTTCCACTCATGGGGGTATAAATTGGGAAAATTAAAAATCAGCAAGACACAAGCACCCCAAAGTTTAGAGCTGCTCTGTTGACCAGGACCTCCACTTCATTCCACCTTAAATATCCCAGGAAAGAGAAAAATGGATAAAGAAGTTGTGGCCCTTATGTACAATGGAATATCACACAGCCATGAAATTAATGTCGTAAGGTTAGTAGCAGCATGATGAGTGGATTTAGGTACGACGATTCTAAGTGAAATAAGTCACACAGAAAAGGACACTTCTCATAAGGTATCACTGATAGAGGGAATGTAAAAACAGTTACACTTGAACTGAATTACAAAACAGAACAGAGTCACACATGCAGAAAACACACTATGGCTGCTTAACGGGAAAGGTGAGGTGGGGTGATACATAAAACAAGGGTATCAAATTAGCTCAGATACCGTTCCATAAACCCAATATGTAATAGACAAGACCTACTCCTTGCTCAGAGAACTGGACTCAACACGCCCTATTCACCGCACAAGAATATATCTGACTAATAATAATCGTAAAACCTATGTATTGATATCTCTCTGTTAGTGTGTCAAGTGGGTGTAAAGCGGCATAAACACAGCAGTGAAAAGCAGCTAAACCCCATTATAAAAATAAATTACTTTGAAACACCCATGAAACAAAGACAGTGAAAGAGAGAGAAATTCTTACACAATGCATTCAGGGGCTGTGATGCAACCTGGATTGACCATATCTAGACTCACAGCTGGATGAGACATAAGGGTGGACACTCTTGGGGCTGTGAGGTTTGGTGAGGTTGGGTGAGCAAACGCAGACCCTTTAAAGTAATACTGCGTGGTACCCATCGCATGGGTCCCAAATCTCCAGGTTCAAGGGCATCTTCCTACATCAAAAACATGCATGAGAAACCCAGAAGATGGTACACCGTGTGATGGGGAAAGGTTTCTAAAACGCACCTCATTTCTCATCTCCTTGTGCCCGGGTTCGCCATTCCAGCCGCTTTACTAGCAAGCTCCCTACTTGGAGCATCAGCACCTTTAACCTCCTGTTCCATACAGGTTGCAATTTGTCCTGAGGATAAACGGGAAGACGTGGAACCAACGAGAGACTAGCTCTTGGTGTTGGGACAGGCACAGGTCACTCTATTTTCCCATCAGAAAGAAGAATTAACCACAGGCTCAGCCTGCCCCCCGGAACCAGAACAGGGCCTGAAGCCATTCTGCGAATTTGCGGCCAGCTCCCATAAAAACGAGTTGTAAAATGCAGGTTCAGGGCACTGCAATTCACAAACCTGCAGAGTTATTAATGATAACTCTCGTCCACAAATATATTGAGGGAAGGCAAAGAAGAGGATTTGAAATCAAGGCAGAATTGCAGGAAACAGATTTCAGGAGGTAGATACGAATCGCCTTTAAAGCACATGAAAAGCGGCAAAACGTTGACAATGATGCCCTTGGCCAAAAAGGGCGTATGCGTTTTTTCCTGAATATATTCAGGAAAAAACGCATACGCCCTTTTTGGCCAACCAAGCAACCTGGAAAGGCAAATCAGCGCTACAAAGAAGTCTCGCTTCCCATCGGTCAAAAGGGCCATGCTGAAAAAAGTGTCAAAACCAGAAATGCAGGAAAGGCCATGGAGAAATGGGAGCCTTGCTACACTGATGGGCGGGATGTAAATTGCCAAGAGCCACTCCGGAGAAGTGTCCGGTGAGTCCTGAAACATCTGAAAAACACAGCTTAGAGAGCATAGGGCACTTCCACTCATGGGGGTATAAATTGGGAAAATTAAAAATCAGCAAGACACAAGCACCCCAAAGTTTAGGGCTGCTCTGTTGACCAGGACCTCCACTTCATTCCACCTTCAATATCCCAGGAAAGAGAAAAATGGATAAAGAAGTTGTGGTCCTTATGTACAATGGAATATCACTCAGCCATGAAATCAATGTCGTAAGGGTAGTAGCAGCATGATGAGTGGATTTAGGTACGACGATTCTAAGTGAAAAAAGTCACACAGAAAAGGACACTTCTCATAAGGTATCACTGATAGAGGGAATGTAAAAACCGTTACACTTGAACTGAATTACAAAACAGAACAGAGTCACACATGCAGAAAACACACTATGGCTGCTTAACGGGAAAGGTGAGGTGGGGTGATACATAAAACAAGGGTATCAAATTAGCTCAGATACCGTTCCATAAACCCAATATGTAATAGACAAGACCTACTCCTTGCTCAGAGAACTGGACTCAACACGCCCTATTCACCGCACAAGAATATATCTGACTAATAATAATCGTAAAACCTATGTATTGATATCTCTCTGTTAGTGTGTCAAGTGGGTGTAAAGCGGCATAAACACAGCAGTGAAAAGCAGCTAAACCCCATTATAAAAATAAATTACTTTGAAACACCCATGAAACAAAGACAGTGAAAGAGAGAGAAATTCTTACACAATGCGTTCAGGGGCTGTGATGCAACCTGGATTGACCATATCTAGATGCACAGCTGGATGAGACATAAGGGTGGACACTCTTGGGGCTGAGAGGTTTGGTTACGTTGGGTGAGCAAACGCAGACCCTTTAATGTAATACTGCGTGGTACCCATCGCATGGGTCCCAAATCTCCAGGTTCAAGGGCATCTTCCTACATCAAAAACATGCATGAGAAACCCAGAAGATGGTACACCGTGTGATGGGGAAAGGTTTCTAAAACGCACCTCATTTCTCATCTCCTTGTGCCCGGGTTCGCCATTCCAGCCGCTTTACTAGCAAGCTCCCTACTTGGAGCATCAGCACCTTTAACCTCCTGTTCCATACAGGTTGCAATTTGTCCTGAGGATAAACGGGAAGACGTGGAACCAACGAGAGACTAGCTCTTGGTGTTGGGACAGGCACAGGTCACTCTATTTTCCCATCAGAAAGAAGAATTAACCACAGGCTCAGCCTGCCCCCCGGAACCAGAACAGGGCCTGAAGCCATTCTGCGATTTTGCGGCCAGCTCCCATAAAAACGAGTTGTAAAATGGAGGTTCAGGGCACTGCAATTCACAAACCTGCAGAGTTATAAATGATAACTCTCGTCCACAAATATATTGAGGGAAGGCAAAGAAGAGGATTTGAAATCAAGGCAGAATTGCAGGAAACAGATTTCAGGAGGTAGATACGAATCGCCTTTAGAGCACATGAAAAGCGGCAAAACGTTGACAATGATGCCCTTGGCCAAAAAGGGCGTATGCGTTTTTTCCTGAATATATTCAGGAAAAAACGCATACGCCCTTTTTGGCCAACCAAGCAACCTGGAAAGGCAAATCAGCGCTACAAAGAAGTCTCGCTTCCCATCGGTCAAAAGGGCCATGCTGAAAAAAGTGTCAAAACCAGAAATGCAGGACAGGCCATGCAGAAATGGGAGCCTTGCTACACTGATGGGCGGGATGTAAATTGCCAAGAGCGACTCCAGAGAAGTGTCCGGTGAGTCCTGAAACATCTGAAAAACACAGCTTAGAGAGCATAGGACACTTCCACTCATGGGGGTATAAATTGGGAAAATTAAAAATCAGCAAGACACAAGCACCCCAAAGTTTAGGGCTGCTCTGTTGACCAGGACCTCCACTTCATTCCACCTTAAATATCCCAGGAAAGAGAAAAATGGATAAAGAAGTTGTGGCCCTTATGTACAATGGAATATCACACAGCCATGAAATTAATGTCGTAAGGTTAGTAGCAGCATGATGAGTGGATTTAGGTACGACGATTCTAAGTGAAATAAGTCACACAGAAAAGGACACTTCTCATAAGGTATCACTGATAGAGGGAATGTAAAAACCGTTACACTTGAACTGAATTACAAAACAGAACAGAGTCACACATGCAGAAAACACACTATGGCTGCTTAACGGGAAAGGTGAGGTGGGGTGATACATAAAACAAGGGTATCAAATTAGCTCAGATACCGTTCCATAAACCCAATATGTAATAGACAAGACCTACTCCTTGCTCAGAGAACTGGACTCAACACGCCCTATTCACCGCACAAGAATATATCTGACTAATAATAATCGTAAAACCTATGTATTGATATCTCTCTGTTAGTGTGTCAAGTGGGTGTAAAGCGGCATAAACACAGCAGTGAAAAGCAGCTAAACCCCATTATAAAAATAAATTACTTTGAAACACCCATGAAACAAAGACAGTGAAAGAGAGAGAAATTCTTACACAATGCATTCAGGGGCTGTGATGCAACCTGGATTGACCATATCTAGACTCACAGCTGGATGAGACATAAGGGTGGACACTCTTGGGGCTGTGAGGTTTGGTGAGGTTGGGTGAGCAAACGCAGACCCTTTAAAGTAATACTGCGTGGTACCCATCGCATGGGTCCCAAATCTCCAGGTTCAAGGGCATCTTCCTACATCAAAAACATGCATGAGAAACCCAGAAGATGGTACACCGTGTGATGGGGAAAGGTTTCTAAAACGCACCTCATTTCTCATCTCCTTGTGCCCGGGTTCGCCATTCCAGCCGCTTTACTAGCAAGCTCCCTACTTGGAGCATCAGCACCTTTAACCTCCTGTTCCATACAGGTTGCAATTTGTCCTGAGGATAAACGGGAAGACGTGGAACCAACGAGAGACTAGCTCTTGGTGTTGGGACAGGCACAGGTCACTCTATTTTCCCATCAGAAAGAAGAATTAACCACAGGCTCAGCCTGCCCCCCGGAACCAGAACAGGGCCTGAAGCCATTCTGCGAATTTGCGGCCAGCTCCCATAAAAACGAGTTGTAAAATGCAGGTTCAGGGCACTGCAATTCACAAACCTGCAGAGTTATTAATGATAACTCTCGTCCACAAATATATTGAGGGAAGGCAAAGAAGAGGATTTGAAATCAAGGCAGAATTGCAGGAAACAGATTTCAGGAGGTAGATACGAATCGCCTTTAAAGCACATGAAAAGCGGCAAAACGTTGACAATGATGCCCTTGGCCAAAAAGGGCGTATGCGTTTTTTCCTGAATATATTCAGGAAAAAACGCATACGCCCTTTTTGGCCAACCAAGCAACCTGGAAAGGCAAATCAGCGCTACAAAGAAGTCTCGCTTCCCATCGGTCAAAAGGGCCATGCTGAAAAAAGTGTCAAAACCAGAAATGCAGGAAAGGCCATGGAGAAATGGGAGCCTTGCTACACTGATGGGCGGGATGTAAATTGCCAAGAGCCACTCCGGAGAAGTGTCCGGTGAGTCCTGAAACATCTGAAAAACACAGCTTAGAGAGCATAGGGCACTTCCACTCATGGGGGTATAAATTGGGAAAATTAAAAATCAGCAAGACACAAGCACCCCAAAGTTTAGGGCTGCTCTGTTGACCAGGACCTCCACTTCATTCCACCTTCAATATCCCAGGAAAGAGAAAAATGGATAAAGAAGTTGTGGTCCTTATGTACAATGGAATATCACTCAGCCATGAAATCAATGTCGTAAGGGTAGTAGCAGCATGATGAGTGGATTTAGGTACGACGATTCTAAGTGAAAAAAGTCACACAGAAAAGGACACTTCTCATAAGGTATCACTGATAGAGGGAATGTAAAAACCGTTACACTTGAACTGAATTACAAAACAGAACAGAGTCACACATGCAGAAAACACACTATGGCTGCTTAACGGGAAAGGTGAGGTGGGGTGATACATAAAACAAGTGTATCAAATTAGCTCAGATACCGTTCCATAAACCCAATATGTAATAGACAAGACCTACTCCTTGCTCAGAGAACTGGACTCAACACGCCCTATTCACCGCACAAGAATATATCTGACTAATAATAATCGTAAAACCTATGTATTGATATCTCTCTGTTAGTGTGTCAAGTGGGTGTAAAGCGGCATAAACACAGCAGTGAAAAGCAGCTAAACCCCATTATAAAAATAAATTACTTTGAAACACCCATGAAACAAAGACAGTGAAAGAGAGAGAAATTCTTACACAATGCGTTCAGGGGCTGTGATGCAACCTGGATTGACCATATCTAGATGCACAGCTGGATGAGACATAAGGGTGGACACTCTTGGGGCTGAGAGGTTTGGTGACGTTGGGTGAGCAAACGCAGACCCTTTAATGTAATACTGCGTGGTACCCATCGCATGGGTCCCAAATCTCCAGGTTCAAGGGCATCTTCCTACATCAAAAACATGCATGAGAAACCCAGAAGATGGTACACCGTGTGATGGGGAAAGGTTTCTAAAACGCACCTCATTTCTCATCTCCTTGTGCCCGGGTTCGCCATTCCAGCCGCTTTACTAGCAAGCTCCCTACTTGGAGCATCAGCACCTTTAACCTCCTGTTCCATACAGGTTGCAATTTGTCCTGAGGATAAACGGGAAGACGTGGAACCAACGAGAGACTAGCTCTTGGTGTTGGGACAGGCACAGGTCACTCTATTTTCCCATCAGAAAGAAGAATTAACCACAGGCTCAGCCTGCCCCCCGGAACCAGAACAGGGCCTGAAGCCATTCTGCGATTTTGCGGCCAGCTCCCATAAAAACGAGTTGTAAAATGGAGGTTCAGGGCACTGCAATTCACAAACCTGCAGAGTTATAAATGATAACTCTCGTCCACAAATATATTGAGGGAAGGCAAAGAAGAGGATTTGAAATCAAGGCAGAATTGCAGGAAACAGATTTCAGGAGGTAGATACGAATCGCCTTTAGAGCACATGAAAAGCGGCAAAACGTTGACAATGATGCCCTTGGCCAAAAAGGGCGTATGCGTTTTTTCCTGAATATATTCAGGAAAAAACGCATACGCCCTTTTTGGCCAACCAAGCAACCTGGAAAGGCAAATCAGCGCTACAAAGAAGTCTCGCTTCCCATCGGTCCAAAGGGCCATGCTGAAAAAAGTGTCAAAACCAGAAATGCAGGACAGGCCATGCAGAAATGGGAGCCTTGCTACACTGATGGGCGGGATGTAAATTGCCAAGAGCGACTCCAGAGAAGTGTCCGGTGAGTCCTGAAACATCTGAAAAACACAGCTTAGAGAGCATAGGACACTTCCACTCATGGGGGTATAAATTGGGAAAATTAAAAATCAGCAAGACACAAGCACCCCAAAGTTTAGGGCTGCTCTGTTGACCAGGACCTCCACTTCATTCCACCTTCAATATCCCAGGAAAGAGAAAAATGGATAAAGAAGTTGTGGCCCTTATGTACAATGGAATATCACACAGCCATGAAATTAATGTCGTAAGGTTAGTAGCAGCATGATGAGTGGATTTAGGTACGACGATTCTAAGTGAAATAAGTCACACAGAAAAGGACACTTCTCATAAGGTATCACTGATAGAGGGAATGTAAAAACCGTTACACTTGAACTGAATTACAAAACAGAACAGAGTCACACATGCAGAAAACACACTATGGCTGCTTAACGGGAAAGGTGAGGTGGGGTGATACATAAAACAAGGGTATCAAATTAGCTCAGATACCGTTCCATAAACCCAATATGTAATAGACAAGACCTACTCCTTGCTCAGAGAACTGGACTCAACACGCCCTATTCACCGCACAAGAATATATCTGACTAATAATAATCGTAAAACCTATGTATTGATATCTCTCTGTTAGTGTGTCAAGTGGGTGTAAAGCGGCATAAACACAGCAGTGAAAAGCAGCTAAACCCCATTATAAAAATAAATTACTTTGAAACACCCATGAAACAAAGACAGTGAAAGAGAGAGAAATTCTTACACAATGCATTCAGGGGCTGTGATGCAACCTGGATTGACCATATCTAGACTCACAGCTGGATGAGACATAAGGGTGGACACTCTTGGGGCTGTGAGGTTTGGTGAGGTTGGGTGAGCAAACGCAGACCCTTTAAAGTAATACTGCGTGGTACCCATCGCATGGGTCCCAAATCTCCAGGTTCAAGGGCATCTTCCTACATCAAAAACATGCATGAGAAACCCAGAAGATGGTACACCGTGTGATGGGGAAAGGTTTCTAAAACGCACCTCATTTCTCATCTCCTTGTGCCCGGGTTCGCCATTCCAGCCGCTTTACTAGCAAGCTCCCTACTTGGAGCATCAGCACCTTTAACCTCCTGTTCCATACAGGTTGCAATTTGTCCTGAGGATAAACGGGAAGACGTGGAACCAACGAGAGACTAGCTCTTGGTGTTGGGACAGGCACAGGTCACTCTATTTTCCCATCAGAAAGAAGAATTAACCACAGGCTCAGCCTGCCCCCCGGAACCAGAACAGGGCCTGAAGCCATTCTGCGAATTTGCGGCCAGCTCCCATAAAAACGAGTTGTAAAATGCAGGTTCAGGGCACTGCAATTCACAAACCTGCAGAGTTATTAATGATAACTCTCGTCCACAAATATATTGAGGGAAGGCAAAGAAGAGGATTTGAAATCAAGGCAGAATTGCAGGAAACAGATTTCAGGAGGTAGATACGAATCGCCTTTAAAGCACATGAAAAGCGGCAAAACGTTGACAATGATGCCCTTGGCCAAAAAGGGCGTATGCGTTTTTTCCTGAATATATTCAGGAAAAAACGCATACGCCCTTTTTGGCCAACCAAGCAACCTGGAAAGGCAAATCAGCGCTACAAAGAAGTCTCGCTTCCCATCGGTCAAAAGGGCCATGCTGAAAAAAGTGTCAAAACCAGAAATGCAGGACAGGCCATGGAGAAATGGGAGCCTTGCTACACTGATGGGCGGGATGTAAATTGCCAAGAGCCACTCCGGAGAAGTGTCCGGTGAGTCCTGAAACATCTGAAAAACACAGCTTAGAGAGCATAGGGCACTTCCACTCATGGGGGTATAAATTGGGAAAATTAAAAATCAGCAAGACACAAGCACCCCAAAGTTTAGGGCTGCTCTGTTGACCAGGACCTCCACTTCATTCCACCTTCAATATCCCAGGAAAGAGAAAAATGGATAAAGAAGTTGTGGTCCTTATGTACAATGGAATATCACTCAGCCATGAAATCAATGTCGTAAGGTTAGTAGCAGCATGATGAGTGGATTTAGGTACGACGATTCTAAGTGAAATAAGTCACACAGAAAAGGACACTTCTCATAAGGTATCACTGATAGAGGGAATGTAAAAACCGTTACACTTGAACTGAATTACAAAACAGAACAGAGTCACACATGCAGAAAACACACTATGGCTGCTTAACGGGAAAGGTGAGGTGGGGTGATACATAAAACAAGGGTATCAAATTAGCTCAGATACCGTTCCATAAACCCAATATGTAATAGACAAGACCTACTCCTTGCTCAGAGAACTGGACTCAACACGCCCTATTCACCGCACAAGAATATATCTGACTAATAATAATCGTAAAACCTATGTATTGATATCTCTCTGTTAGTGTGTCAAGTGGGTGTAAAGCGGCATAAACACAGCAGTGAAAAGCAGCTAAACCCCATTATAAAAATAAATTACTTTGAAACACCCATGAAACAAAGACAGTGAAAGAGAGAGAAATTCTTACACAATGCATTCAGGGGCTGTGATGCAACCTGGATTGACCATATCTAGACTCACAGCTGGATGAGACATAAGGGTGGACACTCTTGGGGCTGTGAGGTTTGGTGAGGTTGGGTGAGCAAACGCAGACCCTTTAAAGTAATACTGCGTGGTACCCATCGCATGGGTCCCAAATCTCCAGGTTCAAGGGCATCTTCCTACATCAAAAACATGCATGAGAAACCCAGAAGATGGTACACCGTGTGATGGGGAAAGGTTTCTAAAACGCACCTCATTTCTCATCTCCTTGTGCCCGGGTTCGCCATTCCAGCCGCTTTACTAGCAAGCTCCCTACTTGGAGCATCAGCACCTTTAACCTCCTGTTCCATACAGGTTGCAATTTGTCCTGAGGATAAACGGGAAGACGTGGAACCAACGAGAGACTAGCTCTTGGTGTTGGGACAGGCACAGGTCACTCTATTTTCCCATCAGAAAGAAGAATTAACCACAGGCTCAGCCTGCCCCCCGGAACCAGAACAGGGCCTGAAGCCATTCTGCGAATTTGCGGCCAGCTCCCATAAAAACGAGTTGTAAAATGCAGGTTCAGGGCACTGCAATTCACAAACCTGCAGAGTTATTAATGATAACTCTCGTCCACAAATATATTGAGGGAAGGCAAAGAAGAGGATTTGAAATCAAGGCAGAATTGCAGGAAACAGATTTCAGGAGGTAGATACGAATCGCCTTTAAAGCACATGAAAAGCGGCAAAACGTTGACAATGATGCCCTTGGCCAAAAAGGGCGTATGCGTTTTTTCCTGAATATATTCAGGAAAAAACGCATACGCCCTTTTTGGCCAACCAAGCAACCTGGAAAGGCAAATCAGCGCTACAAAGAAGTCTCGCTTCCCATCGGTCAAAAGGGCCATGCTGAAAAAAGTGTCAAAACCAGAAATGCAGGAAAGGCCATGGAGAAATGGGAGCCTTGCTACACTGATGGGCGGGATGTAAATTGCCAAGAGCCACTCCGGAGAAGTGTCCGGTGAGTCCTGAAACATCTGAAAAACACAGCTTAGAGAGCATAGGGCACTTCCACTCATGGGGGTATAAATTGGGAAAATTAAAAATCAGCAAGACACAAGCACCCCAAAGTTTAGGGCTGCTCTGTTGACCAGGACCTCCACTTCATTCCACCTTCAATATCCCAGGAAAGAGAAAAATGGATAAAGAAGTTGTGGTCCTTATGTACAATGGAATATCACTCAGCCATGAAATCAATGTCGTAAGGGTAGTAGCAGCATGATGAGTGGATTTAGGTACGACGATTCTAAGTGAAATAAGTCACACAGAAAAGGACACTTCTCATAAGGTATCACTGATAGAGGGAATGTAAAAACCGTTACACTTGAACTGAATTACAAAACAGAACAGAGTCACACATGCAGAAAACACACTATGGCTGCTTAACGGGAAAGGTGAGGTGGGGTGATACATAAAACAAGGGTATCAAATTAGCTCAGATACCGTTCCATAAACCCAATATGTAATAGACAAGACCTACTCCTTGCTCAGAGAACTGGACTCAACACGCCCTATTCACCGCACAAGAATATATCTGACTAATAATAATCGTAAAACCTATGTATTGATATCTCTCTGTTAGTGTGTCAAGTGGGTGTAAAGCGGCATAAACACAGCAGTGAAAAGCAGCTAAACCCCATTATAAAAATAAATTACTTTGAAACACCCATGAAACAAAGACAGTGAAAGAGAGAGAAATTCTTACACAATGCATTCAGGGGCTGTGATGCAACCTGGATTGACCATATCTAGACTCACAGCTGGATGAGACATAAGGGTGGACACTCTTGGGGCTGTGAGGTTTGGTGAGGTTGGGTGAGCAAACGCAGACCCTTTAAAGTAATACTGCGTGGTACCCATCGCATGGGTCCCAAATCTCCAGGTTCAAGGGCATCTTCCTACATCAAAAACATGCATGAGAAACCCAGAAGATGGTACACCGTGTGATGGGGAAAGGTTTCTAAAACGCACCTCATTTCTCATCTCCTTGTGCCCGGGTTCGCCATTCCAGCCGCTTTACTAGCAAGCTCCCTACTTGGAGCATCAGCACCTTTAACCTCCTGTTCCATACAGGTTGCAATTTGTCCTGAGGATAAACGGGAAGACGTGGAACCAACGAGAGACTAGCTCTTGGTGTTGGGACAGGCACAGGTCACTCTATTTTCCCATCAGAAAGAAGAATTAACCACAGGCTCAGCCTGCCCCCCGGAACCAGAACAGGGCCTGAAGCCATTCTGCGAATTTGCGGCCAGCTCCCATAAAAACGAGTTGTAAAATGCAGGTTCAGGGCACTGCAATTCACAAACCTGCAGAGTTATTAATGATAACTCTCGTCCACAAATATATTGAGGGAAGGCAAAGAAGAGGATTTGAAATCAAGGCAGAATTGCAGGAAACAGATTTCAGGAGGTAGATACGAATCGCCTTTAAAGCACATGAAAAGCGGCAAAACGTTGACAATGATGCCCTTGGCCAAAAAGGGCGTATGCGTTTTTTCCTGAATATATTCAGGAAAAAACGCATACGCCCTTTTTGGCCAACCAAGCAACCTGGAAAGGCAAATCAGCGCTACAAAGAAGTCTCGCTTCCCATCGGTCAAAAGGGCCATGCTGAAAAAAGTGTCAAAACCAGAAATGCAGGACAGGCCATGGAGAAATGGGAGCCTTGCTACACTGATGGGCGGGATGTAAATTGCCAAGAGCCACTCCGGAGAAGTGTCCGGTGAGTCCTGAAACATCTGAAAAACACAGCTTAGAGAGCATAGGGCACTTCCACTCATGGGGGTATAAATTGGGAAAATTAAAAATCAGCAAGACACAAGCACCCCAAAGTTTAGGGCTGCTCTGTTGACCAGGACCTCCACTTCATTCCACCTTCAATATCCCAGGAAAGAGAAAAATGGATAAAGAAGTTGTGGTCCTTATGTACAATGGAATATCACTCAGCCATGAAATCAATGTCGTAAGGTTAGTAGCAGCATGATGAGTGGATTTAGGTACGACGATTCTAAGTGAAATAAGTCACACAGAAAAGGACACTTCTCATAAGGTATCACTGATAGAGGGAATGTAAAAACCGTTACACTTGAACTGAATTACAAAACAGAACAGAGTCACACATGCAGAAAACACACTATGGCTGCTTAACGGGAAAGGTGAGGTGGGGTGATACATAAAACAAGGGTATCAAATTAGCTCAGATACCGTTCCATAAACCCAATATGTAATAGACAAGACCTACTCCTTGCTCAGAGAACTGGACTCAACACGCCCTATTCACCGCACAAGAATATATCTGACTAATAATAATCGTAAAACCTATGTATTGATATCTCTCTGTTAGTGTGTCAAGTGGGTGTAAAGCGGCATAAACACAGCAGTGAAAAGCAGCTAAACCCCATTATAAAAATAAATTACTTTGAAACACCCATGAAACAAAGACAGTGAAAGAGAGAGAAATTCTTACACAATGCATTCAGGGGCTGTGATGCAACCTGGATTGACCATATCTAGACTCACAGCTGGATGAGACATAAGGGTGGACACTCTTGGGGCTGTGAGGTTTGGTGAGGTTGGGTGAGCAAACGCAGACCCTTTAAAGTAATACTGCGTGGTACCCATCGCATGGGTCCCAAATCTCCAGGTTCAAGGGCATCTTCCTACATCAAAAACATGCATGAGAAACCCAGAAGATGGTACACCGTGTGATGGGGAAAGGTTTCTAAAACGCACCTCATTTCTCATCTCCTTGTGCCCGGGTTCGCCATTCCAGCCGCTTTACTAGCAAGCTCCCTACTTGGAGCATCAGCACCTTTAACCTCCTGTTCCATACAGGTTGCAATTTGTCCTGAGGATAAACGGGAAGACGTGGAACCAACGAGAGACTAGCTCTTGGTGTTGGGACAGGCACAGGTCACTCTATTTTCCCATCAGAAAGAAGAATTAACCACAGGCTCAGCCTGCCCCCCGGAACCAGAACAGGGCCTGAAGCCATTCTGCGAATTTGCGGCCAGCTCCCATAAAAACGAGTTGTAAAATGCAGGTTCAGGGCACTGCAATTCACAAACCTGCAGAGTTATTAATGATAACTCTCGTCCACAAATATATTGAGGGAAGGCAAAGAAGAGGATTTGAAATCAAGGCAGAATTGCAGGAAACAGATTTCAGGAGGTAGATACGAATCGCCTTTAAAGCACATGAAAAGCGGCAAAACGTTGACAATGATGCCCTTGGCCAAAAAGGGCGTATGCGTTTTTTCCTGAATATATTCAGGAAAAAACGCATACGCCCTTTTTGGCCAACCAAGCAACCTGGAAAGGCAAATCAGCGCTACAAAGAAGTCTCGCTTCCCATCGGTCAAAAGGGCCATGCTGAAAAAAGTGTCAAAACCAGAAATGCAGGACAGGCCATGGAGAAATGGGAGCCTTGCTACACTGATGGGCGGGATGTAAATTGCCAAGAGCCACTCCGGAGAAGTGTCCGGTGAGTCCTGAAACATCTGAAAAACACAGCTTAGAGAGCATAGGGCACTTCCACTCATGGGGGTATAAATTGGGAAAATTAAAAATCAGCAAGACACAAGCACCCCAAAGTTTAGGGCTGCTCTGTTGACCAGGACCTCCACTTCATTCCACCTTCAATATCCCAGGAAAGAGAAAAATGGATAAAGAAGTTGTGGTCCTTATGTACAATGGAATATCACTCAGCCATGAAATCAATGTCGTAAGGTTAGTAGCAGCATGATGAGTGGATTTAGGTACGACGATTCTAAGTGAAATAAGTCACACAGAAAAGGACACTTCTCATAAGGTATCACTGATAGAGGGAATGTAAAAACCGTTACACTTGAACTGAATTACAAAACAGAACAGAGTCACACATGCAGAAAACACACTATGGCTGCTTAACGGGAAAGGTGAGGTGGGGTGATACATAAAACAAGTGTATCAAATTAGCTCAGATACCGTTCCATAAACCCAATATGTAATAGACAAGACCTACTCCTTGCTCAGAGAACTGGACTCAACACGCCCTATTCACCGCACAAGAATATATCTGACTAATAATAATCGTAAAACCTATGTATTGATATCTCTCTGTTAGTGTGTCAAGTGGGTGTAAAGCGGCATAAACACAGCAGTGAAAAGCAGCTAAACCCCATTATAAAAATAAATTACTTTGAAACACCCATGAAACAAAGACAGTGAAAGAGAGAGAAATTCTTACACAATGCGTTCAGGGGCTGTGATGCAACCTGGATTGACCATATCTAGATGCACAGCTGGATGAGACATAAGGGTGGACACTCTTGGGGCTGAGAGGTTTGGTGACGTTGGGTGAGCAAACGCAGACCCTTTAATGTAATACTGCGTGGTACCCATCGCATGGGTCCCAAATCTCCAGGTTCAAGGGCATCTTCCTACATCAAAAACATGCATGAGAAACCCAGAAGATGGTACACCGTGTGATGGGGAAAGGTTTCTAAAACGCACCTCATTTCTCATCTCCTTGTGCCCGGGTTCGCCATTCCAGCCGCTTTACTAGCAAGCTCCCTACTTGGAGCATCAGCACCTTTAACCTCCTGTTCCATACAGGTTGCAATTTGTCCTGAGGATAAACGGGAAGACGTGGAACCAACGAGAGACTAGCTCTTGGTGTTGGGACAGGCACAGGTCACTCTATTTTCCCATCAGAAAGAAGAATTAACCACAGGCTCAGCCTGCCCCCCGGAACCAGAACAGGGCCTGAAGCCATTCTGCGATTTTGCGGCCAGCTCCCATAAAAACGAGTTGTAAAATGGAGGTTCAGGGCACTGCAATTCACAAACCTGCAGAGTTATAAATGATAACTCTCGTCCACAAATATATTGAGGGAAGGCAAAGAAGAGGATTTGAAATCAAGGCAGAATTGCAGGAAACAGATTTCAGGAGGTAGATACGAATCGCCTTTAGAGCACATGAAAAGCGGCAAAACGTTGACAATGATGCCCTTGGCCAAAAAGGGCGTATGCGTTTTTTCCTGAATATATTCAGGAAAAAACGCATACGCCCTTTTTGGCCAACCAAGCAACCTGGAAAGGCAAATCAGCGCTACAAAGAAGTCTCGCTTCCCATCGGTCAAAAGGGCCATGCTGAAAAAAGTGTCAAAACCAGAAATGCAGGACAGGCCATGCAGAAATGGGAGCCTTGCTACACTGATGGGCGGGATGTAAATTGCCAAGAGCGACTCCAGAGAAGTGTCCGGTGAGTCCTGAAACATCTGAAAAACACAGCTTAGAGAGCATAGGACACTTCCACTCATGGGGGTATAAATTGGGAAAATTAAAAATCAGCAAGACACAAGCACCCCAAAGTTTAGGGCTGCTCTGTTGACCAGGACCTCCACTTCATTCCACCTTCAATATCCCAGGAAAGAGAAAAATGGATAAAGAAGTTGTGGCCCTTATGTACAATGGAATATCACACAGCCATGAAATTAATGTCGTAAGGTTAGTAGCAGCATGATGAGTGGATTTAGGTACGACGATTCTAAGTGAAATAAGTCACACAGAAAAGGACACTTCTCATAAGGTATCACTGATAGAGGGAATGTAAAAACCGTTACACTTGAACTGAATTACAAAACAGAACAGAGTCACACATGCAGAAAACACACTATGGCTGCTTAACGGGAAAGGTGAGGTGGGGTGATACATAAAACAAGGGTATCAAATTAGCTCAGATACCGTTCCATAAACCCAATATGTAATAGACAAGACCTACTCCTTGCTCAGAGAACTGGACTCAACACGCCCTATTCACCGCACAAGAATATATCTGACTAATAATAATCGTAAAACCTATGTATTGATATCTCTCTGTTAGTGTGTCAAGTGGGTGTAAAGCGGCATAAACACAGCAGTGAAAAGCAGCTAAACCCCATTATAAAAATAAATTACTTTGAAACACCCATGAAACAAAGACAGTGAAAGAGAGAGAAATTCTTACACAATGCATTCAGGGGCTGTGATGCAACCTGGATTGACCATATCTAGACTCACAGCTGGATGAGACATAAGGGTGGACACTCTTGGGGCTGTGAGGTTTGGTGAGGTTGGGTGAGCAAACGCAGACCCTTTAAAGTAATACTGCGTGGTACCCATCGCATGGGTCCCAAATCTCCAGGTTCAAGGGCATCTTCCTACATCAAAAACATGCATGAGAAACCCAGAAGATGGTACACCGTGTGATGGGGAAAGGTTTCTAAAACGCACCTCATTTCTCATCTCCTTGTGCCCGGGTTCGCCATTCCAGCCGCTTTACTAGCAAGCTCCCTACTTGGAGCATCAGCACCTTTAACCTCCTGTTCCATACAGGTTGCAATTTGTCCTGAGGATAAACGGGAAGACGTGGAACCAACGAGAGACTAGCTCTTGGTGTTGGGACAGGCACAGGTCACTCTATTTTCCCATCAGAAAGAAGAATTAACCACAGGCTCAGCCTGCCCCCCGGAACCAGAACAGGGCCTGAAGCCATTCTGCGAATTTGCGGCCAGCTCCCATAAAAACGAGTTGTAAAATGCAGGTTCAGGGCACTGCAATTCACAAACCTGCAGAGTTATTAATGATAACTCTCGTCCACAAATATATTGAGGGAAGGCAAAGAAGAGGATTTGAAATCAAGGCAGAATTGCAGGAAACAGATTTCAGGAGGTAGATACGAATCGCCTTTAAAGCACATGAAAAGCGGCAAAACGTTGACAATGATGCCCTTGGCCAAAAAGGGCGTATGCGTTTTTTCCTGAATATATTCAGGAAAAAACGCATACGCCCTTTTTGGCCAACCAAGCAACCTGGAAAGGCAAATCAGCGCTACAAAGAAGTCTCGCTTCCCATCGGTCAAAAGGGCCATGCTGAAAAAAGTGTCAAAACCAGAAATGCAGGACAGGCCATGGAGAAATGGGAGCCTTGCTACACTGATGGGCGGGATGTAAATTGCCAAGAGCCACTCCGGAGAAGTGTCCGGTGAGTCCTGAAACATCTGAAAAACACAGCTTAGAGAGCATAGGGCACTTCCACTCATGGGGGTATAAATTGGGAAAATTAAAAATCAGCAAGACACAAGCACCCCAAAGTTTAGGGCTGCTCTGTTGACCAGGACCTCCACTTCATTCCACCTTCAATATCCCAGGAAAGAGAAAAATGGATAAAGAAGTTGTGGTCCTTATGTACAATGGAATATCACTCAGCCATGAAATCAATGTCGTAAGGTTAGTAGCAGCATGATGAGTGGATTTAGGTACGACGATTCTAAGTGAAATAAGTCACACAGAAAAGGACACTTCTCATAAGGTATCACTGATAGAGGGAATGTAAAAACCGTTACACTTGAACTGAATTACAAAACAGAACAGAGTCACACATGCAGAAAACACACTATGGCTGCTTAACGGGAAAGGTGAGGTGGGGTGATACATAAAACAAGGGTATCAAATTAGCTCAGATACCGTTCCATAAACCCAATATGTAATAGACAAGACCTACTCCTTGCTCAGAGAACTGGACTCAACACGCCCTATTCACCGCACAAGAATATATCTGACTAATAATAATCGTAAAACCTATGTATTGATATCTCTCTGTTAGTGTGTCAAGTGGGTGTAAAGCGGCATAAACACAGCAGTGAAAAGCAGCTAAACCCCATTATAAAAATAAATTACTTTGAAACACCCATGAAACAAAGACAGTGAAAGAGAGAGAAATTCTTACACAATGCATTCAGGGGCTGTGATGCAACCTGGATTGACCATATCTAGACTCACAGCTGGATGAGACATAAGGGTGGACACTCTTGGGGCTGTGAGGTTTGGTGAGGTTGGGTGAGCAAACGCAGACCCTTTAAAGTAATACTGCGTGGTACCCATCGCATGGGTCCCAAATCTCCAGGTTCAAGGGCATCTTCCTACATCAAAAACATGCATGAGAAACCCAGAAGATGGTACACCGTGTGATGGGGAAAGGTTTCTAAAACGCACCTCATTTCTCATCTCCTTGTGCCCGGGTTCGCCATTCCAGCCGCTTTACTAGCAAGCTCCCTACTTGGAGCATCAGCACCTTTAACCTCCTGTTCCATACAGGTTGCAATTTGTCCTGAGGATAAACGGGAAGACGTGGAACCAACGAGAGACTAGCTCTTGGTGTTGGGACAGGCACAGGTCACTCTATTTTCCCATCAGAAAGAAGAATTAACCACAGGCTCAGCCTGCCCCCCGGAACCAGAACAGGGCCTGAAGCCATTCTGCGAATTTGCGGCCAGCTCCCATAAAAACGAGTTGTAAAATGCAGGTTCAGGGCACTGCAATTCACAAACCTGCAGAGTTATAAATGATAACTCTCGTCCACAAATATATTGAGGGAAGGCAAAGAAGAGGATTTGAAATCAAGGCAGAATTGCAGGAAACAGATTTCAGGAGGTAGATACGAATCGCCTTTAGAGCACATGAAAAGCGGCAAAACGTTGACAATGATGCCCTTGGCCAAAAAGGGCGTATGCGTTTTTTCCTGAATATATTCAGGAAAAAACGCATACGCCCTTTTTGGCCAACCAAGCAACCTGGAAAGGCAAATCAGCGCTACAAAGAAGTCTCGCTTCCCATCGGTCAAAAGGGCCATGCTGAAAAAAGTGTCAAAACCAGAAATGCAGGACAGGCCATGCAGAAATGGGAGCCTTGCTACACTGATGGGCGGGATGTAAATTGCCAAGAGCGACTCCAGAGAAGTGTCCGGTGAGTCCTGAAACATCTGAAAAACACAGCTTAGAGAGCATAGGACACTTCCACTCATGGGGGTATAAATTGGGAAAATTAAAAATCAGCAAGACACAAGCACCCCAAAGTTTAGGGCTGCTCTGTTGACCAGGACCTCCACTTCATTCCACCTTCAATATCCCAGGAAAGAGAAAAATGGATAAAGAAGTTGTGGCCCTTATGTACAATGGAATATCACACAGCCATGAAATTAATGTCGTAAGGTTAGTAGCAGCATGATGAGTGGATTTAGGTACGACGATTCTAAGTGAAATAAGTCACACAGAAAAGGACACTTCTCATAAGGTATCACTGATAGAGGGAATGTAAAAACCGTTACACTTGAACTGAATTACAAAACAGAACAGAGTCACACATGCAGAAAACACACTATGGCTGCTTAACGGGAAAGGTGAGGTGGGGTGATACATAAAACAAGGGTATCAAATTAGCTCAGATACCGTTCCATAAACCCAATATGTAATAGACAAGACCTACTCCTTGCTCAGAGAACTGGACTCAACACGCCCTATTCACCGCACAAGAATATATCTGACTAATAATAATCGTAAAACCTATGTATTGATATCTCTCTGTTAGTGTGTCAAGTGGGTGTAAAGCGGCATAAACACAGCAGTGAAAAGCAGCTAAACCCCATTATAAAAATAAATTACTTTGAAACACCCATGAAACAAAGACAGTGAAAGAGAGAGAAATTCTTACACAATGCATTCAGGGGCTGTGATGCAACCTGGATTGACCATATCTAGACTCACAGCTGGATGAGACATAAGGGTGGACACTCTTGGGGCTGTGAGGTTTGGTGAGGTTGGGTGAGCAAACGCAGACCCTTTAAAGTAATACTGCGTGGTACCCATCGCATGGGTCCCAAATCTCCAGGTTCAAGGGCATCTTCCTACATCAAAAACATGCATGAGAAACCCAGAAGATGGTACACCGTGTGATGGGGAAAGGTTTCTAAAACGCACCTCATTTCTCATCTCCTTGTGCCCGGGTTCGCCATTCCAGCCGCTTTACTAGCAAGCTCCCTACTTGGAGCATCAGCACCTTTAACCTCCTGTTCCATACAGGTTGCAATTTGTCCTGAGGATAAACGGGAAGACGTGGAACCAACGAGAGACTAGCTCTTGGTGTTGGGACAGGCACAGGTCACTCTATTTTCCCATCAGAAAGAAGAATTAACCACAGGCTCAGCCTGCCCCCTGGAACCAGAACAGGGCCTGAAGCCATTCTGCGAATTTGCGGCCAGCTCCCATAAAAACGAGTTGTAAAATGCAGGTTCAGGGCACTGCAATTCACAAACCTGCAGAGTTATTAATGATAACTCTCGTCCACAAATATATTGAGGGAAGGCAAAGAAGAGGATTTGAAATCAAGGCAGAATTGCAGGAAACAGATTTCAGGAGGTAGATACGAATCGCCTTTAAAGCACATGAAAAGCGGCAAAACGTTGACAATGATGCCCTTGGCCAAAAAGGGCGTATGCGTTTTTTCCTGAATATATTCAGGAAAAAACGCATACGCCCTTTTTGGCCAACCAAGCAACCTGGAAAGGCAAATCAGCGCTACAAAGAAGTCTCGCTTCCCATCGGTCAAAAGGGCCATGCTGAAAAAAGTGTCAAAACCAGAAATGCAGGACAGGCCATGGAGAAATGGGAGCCTTGCTACACTGATGGGCGGGATGTAAATTGCCAAGAGCCACTCCGGAGAAGTGTCCGGTGAGTCCTGAAACATCTGAAAAACACAGCTTAGAGAGCATAGGGCACTTCCACTCATGGGGGTATAAATTGGGAAAATTAAAAATCAGCAAGACACAAGCACCCCAAAGTTTAGGGCTGCTCTGTTGACCAGGACCTCCACTTCATTCCACCTTCAATATCCCAGGAAAGAGAAAAATGGATAAAGAAGTTGTGGTCCTTATGTACAATGGAATATCACTCAGCCATGAAATCAATGTCGTAAGGTTAGTAGCAGCATGATGAGTGGATTTAGGTACGACGATTCTAAGTGAAATAAGTCACACAGAAAAGGACACTTCTCATAAGGTATCACTGATAGAGGGAATGTAAAAACCGTTACACTTGAACTGAATTACAAAACAGAACAGAGTCACACATGCAGAAAACACACTATGGCTGCTTAACGGGAAAGGTGAGGTGGGGTGATACATAAAACAAGGGTATCAAATTAGCTCAGATACCGTTCCATAAACCCAATATGTAATAGACAAGACCTACTCCTTGCTCAGAGAACTGGACTCAACACGCCCTATTCACCACACAAGAATATATCTGACTAATAATAATCGTAAAACCTATGTATTGATATCTCTCTGTTAGTGTGTCAAGTGGGTGTAAAGCGGCATAAACACAGCAGTGAAAAGCAGCTAAACCCCATTATAAAAATAAATTACTTTGAAACACCCATGAAACAAAGACAGTGAAAGAGAGAGTAATTCTTACACAATGCGTTCAGGGGCTGTGATGCAACCTGGATTGACCATATCTAGACGCACAGCTGGATGAGACATAAGGGTGGACACTCTTGGGACTGAGAGGTTTGGTGAGGTTGGGTGAGCAAACGCAGACCCTTTAAAGTAATACTGCGTGGTACCCATCGCATGGGTCCCAAATCTCCAGGTTCAAGGGCATCTTCCTACATCAAAAACATGCATGAGAAACCCAGAAGATGGTACACCGTGTGATGGGGAAAGGTTTCTAAAACGCACCTCATTTCTCATCTCCTTGTGCCCGGGTTCGCCATTCCAGCCGCTTTACTAGCAAGCTCCCTACTTGGAGCATCAGCACCTTTAACCTCCTGTTCCGTACAGGTTGCAATTTGTCCTGAGGATAAACGGGAAGACGTGGAACCAACGAGAGACTAGCTCTTGGTGTTGGGACAGGCACAGGTCACTCTATTTTCCCATCAGAAAGAAGAATTAACCACAGGCTCAGCCTGCCCCCCGGAACCAGAACAGGGCCTGAAGCCATTCTGCGATTTTGCGGCCAGCTCCCATAAAAACGAGTTGTAAAATGGAGGTTCAGGGCACTGCAATTCACAAACCTGCAGAGTTATAAATGATAACTTTCGTCCACAAATATATTGAGCGAAGGCAAAGAAGAGGATTTGAAATCAAGGCAGAATTGCAGGAAACAGATTTCAGGAGGTTGATACGAATCGCCTTTAGAGCACATGAAAAGCGGCAAAACGTTGACAATGATGCCCTTGGCCAAAAAGGGCGCATGCGTTTTTTCCTGAATATATTCAGGAAAAAACGCATGCGCCCTTTTTGGCCAACCAAGCAACCTGGAAAGGCAAATCAGCGCTACAAAGAAGTCTCGCTTCCCATCGGTCAAAAGGGCCATGCTGAAAAAAGTGTCAAAACCAGAAATGCAGGACAGGCCATGCAGAAATGGGAGCCTTGCTACACTGATGGGTGGGATGTAAATTGCCAAGAGCGACTCTGGAGAAGTGTCCGGTGAGTCCTGAAACATCTGAAAAACACAGCTTAGAGAGCATAGGACACTTCCACTCATGGGGGTATAAATTGGGAAAATTAAAAATCAGCAAGACACAAGCACCCCAAAGTTGAGGGCTGCTCTGTTGACCAGGACCTCCACTTCATTCCACCTTAAATATCCCAGGAAAGAGAAAAATGGATAAAGAAGTTGTGGTCCTTATGTACAATGGAATATCACACAGCCATGAAATCAATGTCGTAAGGTTAGTAGCAGCATGATGAGTGGATTTAGGTACGACGATTCTAAGTGAAATAAGTCACACAGAAAAGGACACTTCTCATAAGGTATCACTGATAGAGGGAATGTAAAAACCGTTACACTTGAACTGAATTACAAAACAGAATAGAGTCACACATGCAGAAAACACACTATGGCTGCTTAACGGGAAAGGTGAGGTGGGGTGATACATAAAACAAGGGTATCAAATTAGCTCAGATACCGTTCCATAAACCCAATATGTAATAGACAAGACCTACTCCTTGCTCAGAGAACTGGACTCAACACGCCCTATTCACCACACAAGAATATATCTGACTAATAATAATCGTAAAACCTATGTATTGATATCTCTCTGTTAGTGTGTCAAGTGGGTGTAAAGCGGCATAAACACAGCAGTGAAAAGCAGCTAAACCCCATTATAAAAATAAATTACTTTGAAACACCCATGAAACAAAGACAGTGAAAGAGAGAGTAATTCTTACACAATGCGTTCAGGGGCTGTGATGCAACCTGGATTGACCATATCTAGACCCACAGCTGGATGAGACATAAGGGTGGACACTCTTGGGGCTGAGAGGTTTGGTGAGGTTGGGTGAGCAAACGCAGACCCTTTAAAGTAATACTGCGTGGTACCCATCGCATGGGTCCCAAATCTCCAGGTTCAAGGGCATCTTCCTACATCAAAAACATGCATGAGAAACCCAGAAGATGGTACACCGTGTGATGGGGAAAGGTTTCTAAAACGCACCTAATTTCTCATCTCCTTGTGCCCGGGTTCGCCATTCCAGCCGCTTTACTAGCAAGCTCCCTACTTGGAGCATCAGCACCTTTAACCTCCTGTTCCATACAGGTTGCAATTTGTCCTGAGGATAAACGGGAAGACGTGGAACCAACGAGAGACTAGCTCTTGGTGTTGGGACAGGCACAGGGCACTCTATTTTCCCATTAGGAAGAAGAATTAACCACAGGCTCAGCCTGCCTCCCGGAAACAGAACAGGGCCTGAAGCCATTCTGCGATTTTGCGGCCAGCTCCCATAAAAACGAGTTGTAAAATGGAGGTTCAGGGCATTGCAATTCACAAACCTGCAGAGTTATAAATGATAACTCTCGTCCACAAATATATTGAGGGAAGGCAAAGAAGAGGATTTGAAATCAAGGCAGAATTGCAGGAAACAGATTTCAGGAGGTAGATTCGAATCGCCTTTAAAGCACATGAAAAGCGGCAAAACGTTGACAATGATGCCCTTGGCCAAAAAGGGCGTATGCGTTTTTTCCTGAATATATTCAGGAAAAAACGCATACGCCCTTTTTGGCCAACCAAGCAACCTGGAAAGGCAAATCAGCGCTACAAAGAAGTCTCGCTTCCCATCGGCCAAAAGGGCCATGCTGAAAAAAGTGTCAAAACCAGAAATGCAGGAAAGTCCATGGAGAAATGGGAGCCTTGCTACACTGATGGGCGGGATGTAAATTGCCAAGAGCCACTCCGGAGAAGTGTCCGGTGAGTCCTGAAACATCTGAAAAACACAGCTTAGAGAGCATAGGGCACTTCCACTCATGGGGGTATAAATTGGGAAAATTAAAAATCAGCAAGACACAAGCACCCCAAAGTTTAGGGCTGCTCTGTTGACCAGGACCTCCACTTCATTCCACCTTCAATATCCCAGGAAAGAGAAAAATGGATAAAGAAGTTGTGGTCCTTATGTACAATGGAATATCACTCAGCCATGAAATCAATGTCGTATGGTTAGTAGCAGCATGATGAGTGGATTTAGGTACGACGATTCTAAGTGAAATAAGTCACACAGAAAAGGACACTTCTCATAAGGTATCACTGATAGAGGGAATGTAAAAACCGTTACACTTGAACTGAATTACAAAACAGAACAGAGTCACACATGCAGAAAACACACTATGGCTGCTTAACGGGAAAGGTGAGGTGGGGTGATACATAAAACAAGGGTATCAAATTAGCTCAGATACCGTTCCATAAACCCAATATGTAATAGACAAGACCTACTCCTTGCTCAGAGAACTGGACTCAACACGCCCTATTCACCACACAAGAATATATCTGACTAATAATAATCGTAAAACCTATGTATTGATATCTCTCTGTTAGTGTGTCAAGTGGGTGTAAAGCGGCATAAACACAGCAGTGAAAAGCAGCTAAACCCCATTATAAAAATAAATTACTTTGAAACACCCATGAAACAAAGACAGTGAAAGAGAGAGTAATTCTTACACAATGCGTTCAGGGGCTGTGATGCAACCTGGATTGACCATATCTAGACCCACAGCTGGATGAGACATAAGGGTGGACACTCTTGGGGCTGAGAGGTTTGGTGAGGTTGGGTGAGCAAACGCAGACCCTTTAAAGTAATACTGCGTGGTACCCATCGCATGGGTCCCAAATCTCCAGGTTCAAGGGCATCTTCCTACATCAAAAACATGCATGAGAAACCCAGAAGATGGTACACCATGTGATGGGGAAAGGTTTCTAAAACGCACCTCATTTCTCATCTCCTTGTGCCCGGGTTCGCCATTCCAGCCGCTTTACTAGCAAGCTCCCTACTTGGAGCATCAGCACCTTTAACCTCCTGTTCTATACAGGTTGCAATTTGTCCTGAGGATAAACGGGAAGACGTGGAACCAACGAGAGACTAGCTCTTGGTGTTGGGACAGGCACAGGTCACTCTATTTTCCCATCAGAAAGAAGAATTAACCACAGGCTCAGCCTGCCCCCCGAAACCAGAACAGGGCCTGAAGACATTCTGCGATTTTGCGGCCAGCTCCCATAAAAACGAGTTGTAAAATGGAGGTTCAGGGCACTGCAATTCACAAACCTGCAGAGTTATTAATGATAACTCTCGTCCACAAATATATTGAGGGAAGGCAAAGAAAAGGATTTGAAGTCAAGGCAGAATTGCAGGAAACAGATTTCAAGAGGTAGATACGAATCGCCTTTAAAGCACATGAAAAGCGGCAAAACGTTGACAATGATGCCCTTGGCCAAAAAGGGCGCATGCGTTTTTTCCTGAATATATTCAGGAAAAAACGCATGCGCCCTTTTTGGCCAACCAAGCAACCTGGAAAGGCAAATCAGCGCTACAAAGAAGTCTCGCTTCCCATCGGCCAAAAGGGCCATGCTGAAAAAAGTGTGAAAACCAGAAATGCAGGACAGGCCATGGAGAAATGGGAGCCTTGCTACACTGATCGGCGGGATGTAAATTGCCAAGAGCCACTCTGGAGAAGTGTCCGGTGAGTCCTGAAACATCTGAAAAACACAGCTTAGAGAGCATAGGGCACTTCCACTCATGGGGGTATAAATTGGGAAAATGAAAAATCAGCAAGACACAAGCACCCCAAAGTTGAGGGCTGCTCTGTTGACAAGGACCTCCACTTCATTCCACCTTCAATATCCCAGGAAAGAGAAAAATGGATAAAGAAGTTGTGGTCCTTATGTACAATGGAATATCACTCAGCCATGAAATCAATGTCGTAAGGTTAGTAGCAGCATGATGAGTGGATTTAGGTACGACGATTCTAAGTGAAATAAGTCACACAGAAAAGGACACTTCTCATAAGGTATCACTGATAGAGGGAATGTAAAAACCGTTACACTTGAACTGAATTACAAAACAGAACAGAGTCACACATGCAGAAAACACACTATGGCTGCTTAACGGGAAAGGTGAGGTGGGGTGATACATAAAACAAGGGTATCAAATTAGCTCAGATATCGTTCCATAAACCCAATATGTAATAGACAAGACCTACTCCTTGCTCAGAGAACTGGACTCAACACGGCATATTCACCGCACAAGAATATATCTGACTAATAATAATCGTAAAACATATGTATTGATATCTCTCTGTTAGTGTGTCAAGTGGGTATAAAGCGGCATAAACACAGCAGTGAAAAGCAGCTAAACCCCATTATAAAAATAAATTACTTTGAAACACCCATGAAACAAAGACAGTGAAAGAGAGAGAAATTCTTACACAATGCGTTCAGGGGCTGTGATGCAACCTGGATTGACCATATCTAGACCCACAGCTGGATGAGACATAAGGGTGGACACTCTTGGGGCTGAGAGGTTTGGTGAGGTTGGGTGAGCAAACGCAGACCCTTTAAAGTAATACTGCGTGGTACCCATCGCATGGGTCCCAAATCTCCAGGTTCAAGGGCATCTTCCTACATCAAAAACATGAATGAGAAACACAGAAGATGGTACACCGTGTGATGGGGAAAGGTTTCTAAAACGCACCTCATTTCTCATCTCCTTGTGCCCGGGTTCGCCATTCCAGCCGCTTTACTAGCAAGCTCCCTACTTGGAGCATCAGCACCTTTAACCTCCTGTTCCATACAGGTTGCAATTTGTCCTGAGGATAAACGGGAAGACGTGGAACCAACGAGAGACTAGCTCTTGGTGTTGGGACAGGCACAGGTCACTCTATTTTCCCATCAGAAAGAAGAATTAACCACAGGCTCAGCCTGCCCCCCGGAACCAGAACAGGGCCTGAAGCCATTCTGCGATTTTGCGGCCAGCTCCCATAAAAACGAGTTGTAAAATGGAGGTTCAGGGCACTGCAATTCACAAACCTGCAGAGTTATAAATGATAACTCTCGTCCACAAATATATTGAGGGAAGGCAAAGAAGAGGATTTGAAATCAAGGGAGAATTGCACGAAACAGATTTCAGGAGGTAGATACGAATTGCCTTTAAAGCACATGAAAAGCGGCAAAACGTTGACAATGATGCCCTTGGCCGAAAAGGGCGTATGCGTTTTTTCCTGAATATATTCAGGAAAAAACGCATACGCCCTTTTTGGCCAACCAAGCAACCTGGAAAGGCAAATCAGCGCTACAAAGAAGTCTCGCTTCCCATCGGTCAAAAGGGCCATGCTGAAAAAAGTGTCAAAACCAGAAATGCAGGACAGGCCATGGAGAAATGGGAGCCTTGCTACACTGATGGGCGGGATGTAAATTGCCAACAGCCACTCTGGAGAAGTGTACGGTGTGTCCTGAAACATCTGAAAAACACAGCTTAGAGAGCATAGGGCACTTCCACTCATGGGGGTATAAATTGGGAAAATGAAAAATCAGCAAGACACAAGCACCCCAAAGTTGAGGGCTGCTCTGTTGACAAGGACCTCCACTTCATTCCACCTTAAATATCCCAGGAAAGAGAAAAATGGATAAAGAAGTTGTGGTCCTTATGTACAATGGAATATCACTCAGCCATGAAATCAATGTCATAAGGTTAGTAGCAGCATGATGAGTGGATTTAGGTACGACGATTCTAAGTGAAATAAGTCACACAGAAAAGGACACTTCTCATAAGGTATCACTTTTAGAGGGAATGTAAAAACCGTTACACTTGAACTGAATTACAAAACAGAACAGAGTCACACATGCAGAAAACACACTATGGCTGCTTAACGGTAAAGGTGAGGTGGGGTGATACATAAAACAAGGGTATCAAATTAGCTCAGATACCGTTCCATAAACCCAATATGTAATAGACAAGACCTACTCCTTGCTCAGAGAACTGGACTCAACACGCCCTATTCACCACACAAGAATATATCTGACTAATAATAATCGTAAAACCTATGTATTGATATCTCTCTGTTAGTGTGTCAAGTGGGTGTAAAGCGGCATAAACACAGCAGTGAAAAGCAGCTAAACCCCATTATAAAAATAAATTACTTTGAAACACCCATGAAACAAAGACAGTGAAAGAGAGTGAAATTCTTACACAATGCCTTCAGGGGCTGTGATGCAACCTGGATTGACCATATCTAGACCCACAGCTGGATGGGACATAAGGGTGGACACTCTTGGGGCTGAGAGGTTTGGTGAGGTTGGGTGAGCAAACGCAGACCCTTTAAAGTAATACTGCGTGGTACCCATCGCATGGGTCCCAAATCTCCAGGTTCAAGGGCATCTTCCTACATCAAAAACATGCATGAGAAACCCAGAAGATGGTACACCGTGTGATGGGGAAAGGTTTCTAAAACGCACCTCATTTCTCATCTCCTTGTGCCCGGGTTCGCCATTCCAGCCGCTTTACTAGCAAGCTCCCTACTTGGAGCATCAGCACCTTTAACCTCCTGTTCCGTACAGGTTGCAATTTGTCCTGAGGATAAACGGGAAGACGTGGAACCAACGAGAGACTAGCTCTTGGTGTTGGGACAGGCACAGGTCACTCTATTTTCCCATCAGAAAGAAGAATTAACCACAGGCTCAGCCTGCCCCCCGGAACCAGAACAGGGCCTGAAGCCATTCTGCGATTTTGCGGCCAGCTCCCATAAAAACGAGTTGTAAAATGGAGGTTCAGGGCACTGCAATTCACAAACCTGCAGAGTTATAAATGATAACTCTCGTCCACAAATATATTGAGGGAAGGCAAAGAAGAGGATTTGAAATCAAGGCAGAATTGCAGGAAACAGATTTCAGGAGGTAGATACGAATCGCCTTTAAAGCACATGAAAAGCGGCAAAACGTTGACAATGATGCCCTTGGCCAAAAAGGGCGTATGCGTTTTTTCCTGAATATATTCAGGAAAAAACACATACGCCCTTTTTGGCCAACCAAGCAACCTGGAAAGGCAAATCAGCGCTACAAAGAAGTCTTGCTTCCCATCGGTCAAAAGGGCCATGCTGAAAAAAGTGTCAAAACCAGAAATTCAGGATAGGCCATGGAGAAATGGGAGCCTTGCTACACTGATGGGCGGGATGTAAATTGCCAAGAGCCATTCTGGAGAAGTGTCCGGTGAGTCCTGAAACATCTGAAAAACACAGCTTAGAGAGCATAGGACACTTCCACTCATGGGGGTATAAATTGGGAAAATTAAAAATCAGCAAGACACAAGCACCCCAAAGATTAGGGCTGCTCTGTTGACCAGGACCTCCACTTCATTCCACCTTAAATATCCCAGGAAAGAGAAAAATGGATAAAGAAGTTGTGGTCCTTATGTACAATGGAATATCACACAGCCATGAAATCAATGTCGTAAGGTTAGTAGCAGCATGATGAGTGGATTTAGGTACGACGATTCTAAGTGAAATAAGTCACACAGAAAAGGACACTTCTCATAAGGTATCACTGATAGAGGGAATGTAAAAACCGTTACACTTGAACTGAATTACAAAACAGAACAGAGTCACACATGCAGAAAACACACTATGGCTGCTTAACGGGAAAGGTGAGGTGGGGTGATACATAAAACAAGGGTATCAAATTAGCTCAGATACCGTTCCATAAACCCAATATGTAATAGACAAGACCTACTCCTTGCTCAGAGAACTGGACTCAACACGCCCTATTCACCACACAAGAATATATCTGACTAATAATAATCGTAAAACCTATGTATTGATATCTCTCTGTTAGTGTGTCAAGTGGGTGTAAAGCGGCATAAACACAGCAGTGAAAAGCAGCTAAACCCCATTATAAAAATAAATTACTTTGAAACACCCATGAAACAAAGACAGTGAAAGAGAGAGTAATTCTTACACAATGCGTTCAGGGGCTGTGATGCAACCTGGATTGACCATATCTAGACCCACAGCTGGATGAGACATAAGGGTGGACACTCTTGGGGCTGAGAGGTTTGGTGAGGTTGGGTGAGCAAACGCAGACCCTTTAAAGTAATACTGCGTGGTACCCATCGCATGGGTCCCAAATCTCCAGGTTCAAGGGCATCTTCCTACATCAAAAACATGCATGAGAAACCCAGAAGATGGTACACCGTGTGATGGGGAAAGGTTTCTAAAACGCACCTCATTTCTCATCTCCTTGTGCCCGGGTTCGCCATTCCAGCCGCTTTACTAGCAAGCTCCCTACTTGGAGCATCAGCACCTTTAACCTCCTGTTCCGTACAGGTTGCAATTTGTCCTGAGGATAAACGGGAAGACGTGGAACCAACGAGAGACTAGCTCTTGGTGTTGGGACAGGCACAGGTCACTCTATTTTCCCATCAGAAAGAAGAATTAACCACAGGCTCAGCCTGCCCCCCGGAACCAGAACAGGGCCTGAAGCCATTCTGCGATTTTGCGGCCAGCTCCCATAAAAACGAGTTGTAAAATGGAGGTTCAGGGCACTGCACTTCACAAACCTGCAGAGTTATAAATGATAACTCTCGTCCACAAATATATTGAGGGAAGGCAAAGAAGAGGATTTGAAATCAAGGCAGAATTGCAGGAAACAGATTTCAGGAGGTAGATACGAATCGCCTTTAAAGCACATGAAAAGCGGCAAAACGTTGACAATGATGCCCTTGGCCAAAAAGGGCGTATGCGTTTTTTCCTGAATATATTCAGGAAAAAACGCATACGCCCTTTTTGGCCAACCAAGCAACCTGGAAAGGCAAATCAGCGCTACAAAGAAGTCTCGCTTCCCATCGGTCAAAAGGGCCATGCTGAAAAAAGTGTCAAAACCAGAAATGCAGGATAGGCCATGGAGAAATGGGAGCCTTGCTACACTGATGGGCGGGATGTAAATTGCCAAGAGCCACTCTGGAGAAGTGTCCGGTGAGTCCTGAAACATCTGAAAAACACAGCTTAGAGAGCATAGGGCACTTCCACTCATGGGGGTATAAATTGGGAAAATTAAAAATCAGCAAAACACAAGCACCCCAAAGTTTAGGGCTGCTCTGTTGACCAGGACCTCCACTTCATTCCACCTTAAATATCCCAGGAAAGAGAAAAATGGATAAAGAAGTTGTGGTCCTTATGTACAATGGAATATCACTCAGCCATGAAATCAATGTCGTAAGGTTAGTAGCAGCATGATGAGTGGATTTAGGTATGACGATTCTAAGTGAAATAAGTCACACAGAAAAGGACACTTCTCATAAGGTATCACTGATAGAGGGAATGTAAAAACCGTTACACTTGAACTGAATTACAAAACAGAACAGAGTCACACATGCAGAAAACACACTATGGCTGCTTAACGGGAAAGTTGAGGTGGGGTGATACATAAAACAAGGGTATCAAATTAGCTCAGATATCGTTCCATAAACCCAATATGTAATAGACAAGACCTACTCCTTGCTCAGAGAACTGGACTCAACACGGCATATTCACCGCACAAGAATATATCTGACTAATAATAATCGTAAAACATATGTATTGATATCTCTCTGTTAGTGTGTCAAGTGGGTATAAAGCGTCATAAACACAGCAGTGAAAAGCAGCTAAACCCCATTATAAAAATAAATTACTTTGAAACACCCATGAAACAAAGACAGTGAAAGAGAGAGAAATTCTTACACAATGCGTTCAGGGGCTGTGATGCAACCTGGATTGACCATATCTAGACCCACAGCTGGATGGGACATAAGGGTGGACACTCTTGGGGCTGAGAGGTTTGGTGAGGTTGGGTGAGCAAACGCAGACCCTTTAAAGTAATACTGCGTGGTACCCATCGCATGGGTCCCAAATCTCCAGGTTCAAGGGCATCTTCCTACATCAAAAACATGCATGAGAAACCCAGAAGATGGTACACCGTGTGATGGGGAAAGGTTTCTAAAACGCACCTCATTTCTCATCTCCTTGTGCCCGGGTTCGCCATTCCAGCCGCTTTACTAGCAAGCTCCCTACTTGGAGCATCAGCACCTTTAACCTCCTGTTCCGTACAGGTTGCAATTTGTCCTGAGGATAAACGGGAAGACGTGGAACCAATGAGAGACTAGCTCTTGGTGTTGGGACAGGCACAGGTCACTCTATTTTCCCATCAGAAAGAAGAATTAACCACAGGCTCAGCCTGCCCCCCGGAACCAGAACAGGGCCTGAAGCCATTCTGCGATTTTGCGGCCAGCTCCCATAAAAACGAGTTGTAAAATGGAGGTTCAGGGCACTGCAATTCACAAACCTGCAGAGTTATAAATGATAACTCTCGTCCACAAATATATTGAGGGAAGGCAAAGAAGAGGATTTGAAATCAAGGCAGAATTGCAGGAAACAGATTTCAGGAGGTAGATACGAATCGCCTTTAAAGCACATGAAAAGCGGCAAAACGTTGACAATGATGCCCTTGGCCAAAAAGGGCGTATGCGTTTTTTCCTGAATATATTCAGGAAAAAACACATACGCCCTTTTTGGCCAACCAAGCAACCTGGAAAGGCAAATCAGCGCTACAAAGAAGTCTCGCTTCCCATCGGTCAAAAGGGCCATGCTGAAAAAAGTGTCAAAACCAGAAATTCAGGATAGGCCATGGAGAAATGGGAGCCTTGCTACACTGATGGGCGGGATGTAAATTGCCAAGAGCCACTCTGGAGAAGTGTCCGGTGAGTCCTGAAACATCTGAAAAACACAGCTTAGAGAGCATAGGACACTTCCACTCATGGGGGTATAAATTGGGAAAATTAAAAATCAGCAAGACACAAGCACCCCAAAGATTAGGGCTGCTCTGTTGACCAGGACCTCCACTTCATTCCACCTTAAATATCCCAGGAAAGAGAAAAATGGATAAAGAAGTTGTGGTCCTTATGTACAATGGAATATCACACAGCCATGAAATCAATGTCGTAAGGTTAGTAGCAGCATGATGAGTGGATTTAGGTACGACGATTCTAAGTGAAATAAGTCACACAGAAAAGGACACTTCTCATAAGGTATCACTGATAGAGGGAATGTAAAAACCGTTACACTTGAACTGAATTACAAAACAGAACAGAGTCACACATGCAGAAAACACACTATGGCTGCTTAACGGGAAAGGTGAGGTGGGGTGATACATAAAACAAGGGTATCAAATTAGCTCAGATACCGTTCCATAAACCCAATATGTAATAGACAAGACCTACTCCTTGCTCAGAGAACTGGACTCAACACGCCCTATTCACCACACAAGAATATATCTGACTAATAATAATCGTAAAACCTATGTATTGATATCTCTCTGTTAGTGTGTCAAGTGGGTGTAAAGCGGCATAAACACAGCAGTGAAAAGCAGCTAAACCCCATTATAAAAATAAATTACTTTGAAACACCCATGAAACAAAGACAGTGAAAGAGAGAGTAATTCTTACACAATGCGTTCAGGGGCTGTGATGCAACCTGGATTGACCATATCTAGACCCACAGCTGGATGAGACATAAGGGTGGACACTCTTGGGGCTGAGAGGTTTGGTGAGGTTGGGTGAGCAAACGCAGACCCTTTAAAGTAATACTGCGTGGTACCCATCGCATGGGTCCCAAATCTCCAGGTTCAAGGGCATCTTCCTACATCAAAAACATGCATGAGAAACCCAGAAGATGGTACACCGTGTGATGGGGAAAGGTTTCTAAAACGCACCTCATTTCTCATCTCCTTGTGCCCGGGTTCGCCATTCCAGCCGCTTTACTAGCAAGCTCCCTACTTGGAGCATCAGCACCTTTAACCTCCTGTTCCGTACAGGTTGCAATTTGTCCTGAGGATAAACGGGAAGACGTGGAACCAACGAGAGACTAGCTCTTGGTGTTGGGACAGGCACAGGTCACTCTATTTTCCCATCAGAAAGAAGAATTAACCACAGGCTCAGCCTGCCCCCCGGAACCAGAACAGGGCCTGAAGCCATTCTGCGATTTTGCGGCCAGCTCCCATAAAAACGAGTTGTAAAATGGAGGTTCAGGGCACTGCACTTCACAAACCTGCAGAGTTATAAATGATAACTCTCGTCCACAAATATATTGAGGGAAGGCAAAGAAGAGGATTTGAAATCAAGGCAGAATTGCAGGAAACAGATTTCAGGAGGTAGATACGAATCGCCTTTAAAGCACATGAAAAGCGGCAAAACGTTGACAATGATGCCCTTGGCCAAAAAGGGCGTATGCGTTTTTTCCTGAATATATTCAGGAAAAAACGCATACGCCCTTTTTGGCCAACCAAGCAACCTGGAAAGGCAAATCAGCGCTACAAAGAAGTCTCGCTTCCCATCGGTCAAAAGGGCCATGCTGAAAAAAGTGTCAAAACCAGAAATGCAGGATAGGCCATGGAGAAATGGGAGCCTTGCTACACTGATGGGCGGGATGTAAATTGCCAAGAGCCACTCTGGAGAAGTGTCCGGTGAGTCCTGAAACATCTGAAAAACACAGCTTAGAGAGCATAGGGCACTTCCACTCATGGGGGTATAAATTGGGAAAATTAAAAATCAGCAAAACACAAGCACCCCAAAGTTTAGGGCTGCTCTGTTGACCAGGACCTCCACTTCATTCCACCTTAAATATCCCAGGAAAGAGAAAAATGGATAAAGAAGTTGTGGTCCTTATGTACAATGGAATATCACTCAGCCATGAAATCAATGTCGTAAGGTTAGTAGCAGCATGATGAGTGGATTTAGGTATGACGATTCTAAGTGAAATAAGTCACACAGAAAAGGACACTTCTCATAAGGTATCACTGATAGAGGGAATGTAAAAACCGTTACACTTGAACTGAATTACAAAACAGAACAGAGTCACACATGCAGAAAACACACTATGGCTGCTTAACGGGAAAGTTGAGGTGGGGTGATACATAAAACAAGGGTATCAAATTAGCTCAGATATCGTTCCATAAACCCAATATGTAATAGACAAGACCTACTCCTTGCTCAGAGAACTGGACTCAACACGGCATATTCACCGCACAAGAATATATCTGACTAATAATAATCGTAAAACATATGTATTGATATCTCTCTGTTAGTGTGTCAAGTGGGTATAAAGCGTCATAAACACAGCAGTGAAAAGCAGCTAAACCCCATTATAAAAATAAATTACTTTGAAACACCCATGAAACAAAGACAGTGAAAGAGAGAGAAATTCTTACACAATGCGTTCAGGGGCTGTGATGCAACCTGGATTGACCATATCTAGACCCACAGCTGGATGGGACATAAGGGTGGACACTCTTGGGGCTGAGAGGTTTGGTGAGGTTGGGTGAGCAAACGCAGACCCTTTAAAGTAATACTGCGTGGTACCCATCGCATGGGTCCCAAATCTCCAGGTTCAAGGGCATCTTCCTACATCAAAAACATGCATGAGAAACCCAGAAGATGGTACACCGTGTGATGGGGAAAGGTTTCTAAAACGCACCTCATTTCTCATCTCCTTGTGCCCGGGTTCGCCATTCCAGCCGCTTTACTAGCAAGCTCCCTACTTGGAGCATCAGCACCTTTAACCTCCTGTTCCGTACAGGTTGCAATTTGTCCTGAGGATAAACGGGAAGACGTGGAACCAATGAGAGACTAGCTCTTGGTGTTGGGACAGGCACAGGTCACTCTATTTTCCCATCAGAAAGAAGAATTAACCACAGGCTCAGCCTGCCCCCCGGAACCAGAACAGGGCCTGAAGCCATTCTGCGATTTTGCGGCCAGCTCCCATAAAAACGAGTTGTAAAATGGAGGTTCAGGGCACTGCAATTCACAAACCTGCAGAGTTATAAATGATAACTCTCGTCCACAAATATATTGAGGGAAGGCAAAGAAGAGGATTTGAAATCAAGGCAGAATTGCAGGAAACAGATTTCAGGAGGTAGATACGAATCGCCTTTAAAGCACATGAAAAGCGGCAAAACGTTGACAATGATGCCCTTGGCCAAAAAGGGCGTATGCGTTTTTTCCTGAATATATTCAGGAAAAAACACATACGCCCTTTTTGGCCAACCAAGCAACCTGGAAAGGCAAATCAGCGCTACAAAGAAGTCTCGCTTCCCATCGGTCAAAAGGGCCATGCTGAAAAAAGTGTCAAAACCAGAAATTCAGGATAGGCCATGGAGAAATGGGAGCCTTGCTACACTGATGGGCGGGATGTAAATTGCCAAGAGCCACTCTGGAGAAGTGTCCGGTGAGTCCTGAAACATCTGAAAAACACAGCTTAGAGAGCATAGGACACTTCCACTCATGGGGGTATAAATTGGGAAAATTAAAAATCAGCAAGACACAAGCACCCCAAAGATTAGGGCTGCTCTGTTGACCAGGACCTCCACTTCATTCCACCTTAAATATCCCAGGAAAGAGAAAAATGGATAAAGAAGTTGTGGTCCTTATGTACAATGGAATATCACACAGCCATGAAATCAATGTCGTAAGGTTAGTAGCAGCATGATGAGTGGATTTAGGTACGACGATTCTAAGTGAAATAAGTCACACAGAAAAGGACACTTCTCATAAGGTATCACTGATAGAGGGAATGTAAAAACCGTTACACTTGAACTGAATTACAAAACAGAACAGAGTCACACATGCAGAAAACACACTATGGCTGCTTAACGGGAAAGGTGAGGTGGGGTGATACATAAAACAAGGGTATCAAATTAGCTCAGATACCGTTCCATAAACCCAATATGTAATAGACAAGACCTACTCCTTGCTCAGAGAACTGGACTCAACACGCCCTATTCACCACACAAGAATATATCTGACTAATAATAATCGTAAAACCTATGTATTGATATCTCTCTGTTAGTGTGTCAAGTGGGTGTAAAGCGGCATAAACACAGCAGTGAAAAGCAGCTAAACCCCATTATAAAAATAAATTACTTTGAAACACCCATGAAACAAAGACAGTGAAAGAGAGAGTAATTCTTACACAATGCGTTCAGGGGCTGTGATGCAACCTGGATTGACCATATCTAGACCCACAGCTGGATGAGACATAAGGGTGGACACTCTTGGGGCTGAGAGGTTTGGTGAGGTTGGGTGAGCAAACGCAGACCCTTTAAAGTAATACTGCGTGGTACCCATCGCATGGGTCCCAAATCTCCAGGTTCAAGGGCATCTTCCTACATCAAAAACATGCATGAGAAACCCAGAAGATGGTACACCGTGTGATGGGGAAAGGTTTCTAAAACGCACCTCATTTCTCATCTCCTTGTGCCCGGGTTCGCCATTCCAGCCGCTTTACTAGCAAGCTCCCTACTTGGAGCATCAGCACCTTTAACCTCCTGTTCCGTACAGGTTGCAATTTGTCCTGAGGATAAACGGGAAGACGTGGAACCAACGAGAGACTAGCTCTTGGTGTTGGGACAGGCACAGGTCACTCTATTTTCCCATCAGAAAGAAGAATTAACCACAGGCTCAGCCTGCCCCCCGGAACCAGAACAGGGCCTGAAGCCATTCTGCGATTTTGCGGCCAGCTCCCATAAAAACGAGTTGTAAAATGGAGGTTCAGGGCACTGCACTTCACAAACCTGCAGAGTTATAAATGATAACTCTCGTCCACAAATATATTGAGGGAAGGCAAAGAAGAGGATTTGAAATCAAGGCAGAATTGCAGGAAACAGATTTCAGGAGGTAGATACGAATCGCCTTTAAAGCACATGAAAAGCGGCAAAACGTTGACAATGATGCCCTTGGCCAAAAAGGGCGTATGCGTTTTTTCCTGAATATATTCAGGAAAAAACGCATACGCCCTTTTTGGCCAACCAAGCAACCTGGAAAGGCAAATCAGCGCTACAAAGAAGTCTCGCTTCCCATCGGTCAAAAGGGCCATGCTGAAAAAAGTGTCAAAACCAGAAATGCAGGATAGGCCATGGAGAAATGGGAGCCTTGCTACACTGATGGGCGGGATGTAAATTGCCAAGAGCCACTCTGGAGAAGTGTCCGGTGAGTCCTGAAACATCTGAAAAACACAGCTTAGAGAGCATAGGGCACTTCCACTCATGGGGGTATAAATTGGGAAAATTAAAAATCAGCAAAACACAAGCACCCCAAAGTTTAGGGCTGCTCTGTTGACCAGGACCTCCACTTCATTCCACCTCAAATATCCCAGGAAAGAGAAAAATGGATAAAGAAGTTGTGGTCCTTATGTACAATGGAATATCACTCAGCCATGAAATCAATGTCGTAAAGTTAGTAGCAGCATGATGAGTGGATTTAGGTACGACGATTCTAAGTGAAATAAGTCACACAGAAAAGGACACTTCTCATAAGGTATCACTGATAGAGGGAATGTAAAAACCGTTACACTTGAACTGAATTACAAAACAGAACAGAGTCACACATGCAGAAAACACACTATGGCTGCTTAACGGGAAAGGTGAGGTGGGGTGATACATAAAACAAGAGTATCAAATTAGCTCAGATACCGTTCCATAAACCCAATATGTAATAGACAAGACCTACTCCTTGCTCAGAGAACTGGACTCAACACGCCCTATTCACCGCACAACAATATATCTGACTAATAATAATCGTAAAACCTATGTATTGATATCTCTCTGTTAGTGTGTCAAGTGGGTGTAAAGCGGCATAAACACAGCAGTGAAAAGCAGCTAAACCCCATTATAAAAATAAATTACTTTGAAACACCCATGAAACAAAGACAGTGAAAGAGAGAGAAATTCTTACACAATGCGTTCAGGGGCTGTGATGCAACCTGGATTGACCATATCTAGACGCACAGTTGGATGCGACATAAGGGTGGACACTCTTGGGGCTGAGAGGTTTGGTGAGGTTGGGTGAGCAAACGCAGACCCTTTAAAGGAATACTGCGTGGTACCCATCGCATGGGTCCCAAATCTCCAGGTTCAAGGGCATCTTCCTACATCGAAAACATGCATGAGAAAACAAAAAGATGGTACACCATGTGATGGGGAAAGGTTTCTAAAACGCACCTCATTTCTCTTCTCCTTGTGCCCGGGTTCGCCATTCCAGCCGCTTTACTAACAATCTCCCTACTTGGAGCATCAGCACCTTTAACCTCCTGTTCCGTACAGGTTGCAATTTGTCCTGAGGATGAACGGGTAGACGGGGAACCAGTGAGAGACTAGCTCTTGGTGTTGGGACAGGCACAGGTCACTCTATTTTCCCATCAGGAAGAAGAATTAACCAGAGGCTCATCCTCCCCCCCGGAACCAGAACAGGGCCTGAAGCCATCCTGCGCTTTTGCGGCCAGCTCCCAAAAAAGCGAGTTGTAAAATGGAGCTTCAGGGCACTGCAATTCACAAACCTGCAGAGTTATAAATGATAACTCTCGTCCACAAATATATTGAGGGAAGGCAAAGAAGTGGATTTGAAATCAAGGCAGAATTGCAGGAAACAGATTTCAGGAGGTAGATTCGAATCGCCTTTAAAGCACATGAAAAGCGGCAAAACGTTGACAATGATGCCCTTGGCCAAAAAGGGCGTATGCGTTTTTTCCTGAATATATTCAGGAAAAAACGCATACGCCCTTTTTGGCCAACCAAGCAACCTGGAAAGGCAAATCAGCGCTACAAAGAAGACTCGCTACCCGTCGGTCAAAAGGGCCATGCTGAAAAACGTGTCAAAACCAGAAATGCAGGACAGGCCATGGAGAAATGGGAGCCTTGCTACACTGATGGGCGGGATGTAAATTGCCAACAGCCACTCTGGAGAAGTGTACGGTGTGTCCTGAAACATCTAAAAAACACAGCTTAGAGAGCATAGGGCACTTCCACTCATGGGGGTATAAATTGGGAAAATGAAAAATCAGCAAGACACAAGCACCCCAAAGTTTAGGGCTGCTCTGTTGACAAGGACCTCCACTTCATTCCACCTTCAATATCCCAGGAAAGAGAAAAATGGATAAAGAAGTTGTGGTCCTTATGTACAATGGAATATCACTCAGCCATGAAATCAATGTCATAAGGCTAGTAGCAGCATGATGAGTGGATTTAGGTACGACGATTCTAAGTGAAATAAGTCACACAGAAAAGGACACTTCTCATAAGGTATCACTTATAGAGGGAATGTAAAAGCCGTTACACTTGAACTGAATTACAAAACAGAACAGAGTCACACATGCAGAAAACACACTATGGCTGCTTAACGGGAAAGGTGAGGTGGGGTGATACATAAAACAAGGGTTTCAAATTAGCTCAGATACCGTTCCATAAACCCAATATGTAATAGACAAGACCTACTCCTTGCTCAGAGAACTGGACTCAACACGCCCTATTCACCGCACAAGAATATATCTGACTAGTAATAATCTTAAAACCTATGTATTGATATCTCTCTGTTAGTGTGTCAAGTGGGTGTAAAGCGGCATAAACACAGCAGTGAAAAGCAGCTAAACCCCATTATCAAAATAAATTACTTTGAAACACCCATGAAACAAAGACAGTGAAAGAGAGAGAAATTCTTACACAATGCGTTCAGGGGCTGTGATGCAACCTGGATTGACCATATCTAGACCCACAGCTGGATGAGACATAAGGGTGGACACTCTTGGGGCTGAGAGGTTTGGTGAGGTTGGGTGAGCAAACGCAGACCCTTTAAAGTAATACTGCGTGGTACCCATCGCATGGGTCCCAAATCTCCAGGTTCAAGGGCATCTTCCTACATCGAAAACATGCATGAGAAAACAAAAAGATGGTACACCATGTGATGGGGAAAGGTTTCTAAAACGCACCTCATTTCTCTTCTCCTTGTGCCCGGGTTCGCCATTCCAGCCGCTTTACTAACAATCTCCCTACTTGGAGCATCAGCACCTTTAACCTCCTGTTCCGTACAGGTTGCAATTTGTCCTGAGGATGAACGGGTAGACGGGGAACCAGTGAGAGACTAGCTCTTGGTGTTGGGACAGGCACAGGTCACTCTATTTTCCCATCAGGAAGAAGAATTAACCAGAGGCTCATCCTCCCCCCCGGAACCAGAACAGGGCCTGAAGCCATCCTGCGCTTTTGCGGCCAGCTCCCAAAAAAGCGAGTTGTAAAATGGAGCTTCAGGGCACTGCAATTCACAAACCTGCAGAGTTATAAATGATAACTCTCGTCCACAAATATATTGAGGGAAGGCAAAGAAGTGGATTTGAAATCAAGGCAGAATTGCAGGAAACAGATTTCAGGAGGTAGATTCGAATCGCCTTTAAAGCACATGAAAAGCGGCAAAACGTTGACAATGATGCCCTTGGCCAAAAAGGGCGTATGCGTTTTTTCCTGAATATATTCAGGAAAAAACGCATACGCCCTTTTTGGCCAACCAAGCAACCTGGAAAGGCAAATCAGCGCTACAAAGAAGACTCGCTACCCGTCGGTCAAAAGGGCCATGCTGAAAAACGTGTCAAAACCAGAAATGCAGGACAGGCCATGGAGAAATGGGAGCCTTGCTACACTGATGGGCGGGATGTAAATTGCCAACAGCCACTCTGGAGAAGTGTACGGTGTGTCCTGAAACATCTAAAAAACACAGCTTAGAGAGCATAGGGCACTTCCACTCATGGGGGTATAAATTGGGAAAATGAAAAATCAGCAAGACACAAGCACCCCAAAGTTTAGGGCTGCTCTGTTGACAAGGACCTCCACTTCATTCCACCTTCAATATCCCAGGAAAGAGAAAAATGGATAAAGAAGTTGTGGTCCTTATGTACAATGGAATATCACTCAGCCATGAAATCAATGTCATAAGGCTAGTAGCAGCATGATGAGTGGATTTAGGTACGACGATTCTAAGTGAAATAAGTCACACAGAAAAGGACACTTCTCATAAGGTATCACTTATAGAGGGAATGTAAAAGCCGTTACACTTGAACTGAATTACAAAACAGAACAGAGTCACACATGCAGAAAACACACTATGGCTGCTTAACGGGAAAGGTGAGGTGGGGTGATACATAAAACAAGGGTTTCAAATTAGCTCAGATACCGTTCCATAAACCCAATATGTAATAGACAAGACCTACTCCTTGCTCAGAGAACTGGACTCAACACGCCCTATTCACCGCACAAGAATATATCTGACTAGTAATAATCTTAAAACCTATGTATTGATATCTCTCTGTTAGTGTGTCAAGTGGGTGTAAAGCGGCATAAACACAGCAGTGAAAAGCAGCTAAACCCCATTATCAAAATAAATTACTTTGAAACACCCATGAAACAAAGACAGTGAAAGAGAGAGAAATTCTTACACAATGCGTTCAGGGGCTGTGATGCAACCTGGATTGACCATATCTAGACCCACAGCTGGATGAGACATAAGGGTGGACACTCTTGGGGCTGAGAGGTTTGGTGAGGTTGGGTGAGCAAACGCAGACCCTTTAAAGTAATACTGCGTGGTACCCATCGCATGGGTCCCAAATCTCCAGGTTCAAGGGCATCTTCCTACATCGAAAACATGCATGAGAAAACAAAAAGATGGTACACCATGTGATGGGGAAAGGTTTCTAAAACGCACCTCATTTCTCTTCTCCTTGTGCCCGGGTTCGCCATTCCAGCCGCTTTACTAACAATCTCCCTACTTGGAGCATCAGCACCTTTAACCTCCTGTTCCGTACAGGTTGCAATTTGTCCTGAGGATGAACGGGTAGACGGGGAACCAGTGAGAGACTAGCTCTTGGTGTTGGGACAGGCACAGGTCACTCTATTTTCCCATCAGGAAGAAGAATTAACCAGAGGCTCATCCTCCCCCCCGGAACCAGAACAGGGCCTGAAGCCATCCTGCGCTTTTGCGGCCAGCTCCCAAAAAAGCGAGTTGTAAAATGGAGCTTCAGGGCACTGCAATTCACAAACCTGCAGAGTTATAAATGATAACTCTCGTCCACAAATATATTGAGGGAAGGCAAAGAAGTGGATTTGAAATCAAGGCAGAATTGCAGGAAACAGATTTCAGGAGGTAGATTCGAATCGCCTTTAAAGCACATGAAAAGCGGCAAAACGTTGACAATGATGCCCTTGGCCAAAAAGTGCGTATGCGTTTTTTCCTGAATATATTCAGGAAAAAACGCATACGCCCTTTTTGGCCAACCAAGCAACCTGGAAAGGCAAATCAGCGCTACAAAGAAGACTCGCTACCCGTCGGTCAAAAGGGCCATGCTGAAAAACGTGTCAAAACCAGAAATGCAGGACAGGCCATGGAGAAATGGGAGCCTTGCTACACTGATGGGCGGGATGTAAATTGCCAACAGCCACTCTGGAGAAGTGTACGGTGTGTCCTGAAACATCTAAAAAACACAGCTTAGAGAGCATAGGGCACTTCCACTCATGGGGGTATAAATTGGGAAAATGAAAAATCAGCAAGACACAAGCACCCCAAAGTTTAGGGCTGCTCTGTTGACAAGGACCTCCACTTCATTCCACCTTCAATATCCCAGGAAAGAGAAAAATGGATAAAGAAGTTGTGGTCCTTATGTACAATGGAATATCACTCAGCCATGAAATCAATGTCATAAGGCTAGTAGCAGCATGATGAGTGGATTTAGGTACGACGATTCTAAGTGAAATAAGTCACACAGAAAAGGACACTTCTCATAAGGTATCACTTATAGAGGGAATGTAAAAGCCGTTACACTTGAACTGAATTACAAAACAGAACAGAGTCACACATGCAGAAAACACACTATGGCTGCTTAACGGGAAAGGTGAGGTGGGGTGATACATAAAACAAGGGTTTCAAATTAGCTCAGATACCGTTCCATAAACCCAATATGTAATAGACAAGACCTACTCCTTGCTCAGAGAACTGGACTCAACACGCCCTATTCACCGCACAAGAATATATCTGACTAGTAATAATCTTAAAACCTATGTATTGATATCTCTCTGTTAGTGTGTCAAGTGGGTGTAAAGCGGCATAAACACAGCAGTGAAAAGCAGCTAAACCCCATTATCAAAATAAATTACTTTGAAACACCCATGAAACAAAGACAGTGAAAGAGAGAGAAATTCTTACACAATGCGTTCAGGGGCTGTGATGCAACCTGGATTGACCATATCTAGACCCACAGCTGGATGAGACATAAGGGTGGACACTCTTGGGGCTGAGAGGTTTGGTGAGGTTGGGTGAGCAAACGCAGACCCTTTAAAGTAATACTGCGTGGTACCCATCGCATGGGTCCCAAATCTCCAGGTTCAAGGGCATCTTCCTACATCGAAAACATGCATGAGAAAACAAAAAGATGGTACACCATGTGATGGGGAAAGGTTTCTAAAACGCACCTCATTTCTCTTCTCCTTGTGCCCGGGTTCGCCATTCCAGCCGCTTTACTAACAATCTCCCTACTTGGAGCATCAGCACCTTTAACCTCCTGTTCCGTACAGGTTGCAATTTGTCCTGAGGATGAACGGGTAGACGGGGAACCAGTGAGAGACTAGCTCTTGGTGTTGGGACAGGCACAGGTCACTCTATTTTCCCATCAGGAAGAAGAATTAACCAGAGGCTCATCCTCCCCCCCGGAACCAGAACAGGGCCTGAAGCCATCCTGCGCTTTTGCGGCCAGCTCCCAAAAAAGCGAGTTGTAAAATGGAGCTTCAGGGCACTGCAATTCACAAACCTGCAGAGTTATAAATGATAACTCTCGTCCACAAATATATTGAGGGAAGGCAAAGAAGTGGATTTGAAATCAAGGCAGAATTGCAGGAAACAGATTTCAGGAGGTAGATTCGAATCGCCTTTAAAGCACATGAAAAGCGGCAAAACGTTGACAATGATGCCCTTGGCCAAAAAGTGCGTATGCGTTTTTTCCTGAATATATTCAGGAAAAAACGCATACGCCCTTTTTGGCCAACCAAGCAACCTGGAAAGGCAAATCAGCGCTACAGAGAAGTCTCGCTTCCCATCGGTCAAAAGGGCCATGCTGAAAAAAGTGTCAAAACCAGAAATGCAGGACAGGCCATGGAGAAATGGGAGCCTTGCTACACTGATGGGCGGGATGTAAATTGCCAACAGCCACTCTGGAGAAGTGTACGGTGTGTCCTGAAACATCTAAAAAACACAGCTTAGAGAGCATAGGGCACTTCCACTCATGGGGGTATAAATTGGGAAAATGAAAAATCAGCAAGACACAAGCACCCCAAAGTTTAGGGCTGCTCTGTTGACAAGGACCTCCACTTCATTCCACCTTCAATATCCCAGGAAAGAGAAAAATGGATAAAGAAGTTGTGGTCCTTATGTACAATGGAATATCACTCAGCCATGAAATCAATGTCATAAGGCTAGTAGCAGCATGATGAGTGGATTTAGGTACGACGATTCTAAGTGAAATAAGTCACACAGAAAAGCACACTTCTCATAAGGTATCACTGATAGAGGGAATGTAAAAACCGTTACACTTGAACTGAATTACAAAACAGAACAGAGTCACACATGCAGAAAACACACTATGGCTGCTTAACGGGAAAGGTGAGGTGGGGTGATACATAAAACAAGGGTTTCAAATTAGCTCAGATACCGTTCCATAAACCCAATATGTAATAGACAAGACCTACTCCTTGCTCAGAGAACTGGACTCAACACGCCCTATTCACCGCACAAGAATATATCTGACTAGTAATAATCTTAAAACCTATGTATTGATATCTCTCTGTTAGTGTGTCAAGTGGGTGTAAAGCGGCATAAACACAGCAGTGAAAAGCAGCTAAACCCCATTATCAAAATAAATTACTTTGAAACACCCATGAAACAAAGACAGTGAAAGAGAGAGAAATTCTTACACAATGCCTTCAGGGGCTGTGATGCAACCTGGATTGACCATATCTAGACCCACAGCTGGATGAGACATAAGGGTGGACACTCTTGGGGCTGAGAGGTTTGGTGAGGTTGGGTGAGCAAACGCAGACCCTTTAAAGTAATACTGCGTGGTACCCATCGCATGAGTCCCAAATCTCCAGGTTCAAGGGCATCTTCCTACATCGAAAACATGCATGAGAAAACAAAAAGATGGTACACCATGTGATGGGGAAAGGTTTCTAAAACGCACCTCATTTCTCTTCTCCTTGTGCCCGGGTTCGCCATTCCAGCCGCTTTACTAACAATCTCCCTACTTGGAGCATCAGCACCTTTAACCTCCTGTTCCGTACAGGTTGCAATTTGTCCTGAGGATGAACGGGTAGACGGGGAACCAGTGAGAGACTAGCTCTTGGTGTTGGGACAGGCACAGGTCACTCTATTTTCCCATCAGGAAGAAGAATTAACCAGAGGCTCATCCTCCCCCCCGGAACCAGAACAGGGCCTGAAGCCATCCTGCGCTTTTGCGGCCAGCTCCCAAAAAAGCGAGTTGTAAAATGGAGCTTCAGGGCACTGCAATTCACAAACCTGCAGAGTTATAAATGATAACTCTCGTCCACAAATATATTGAGGGAAGGCAAAGAAGTGGATTTGAAATCAAGGCAGAATTGCAGGAAACAGATTTCAGGAGGTAGATTCGAATCGCCTTTAAAGCACATGAAAAGCGGCAAAACGTTGACAATGATGCCCTTGGCCAAAAAGTGCGTATGCGTTTTTTCCTGAATATATTCAGGAAAAAACGCATACGCCCTTTTTGGCCAACCAAGCAACCTGGAAAGGCAAATCAGCGCTACAGAGAAGTCTCGCTTCCCATCGGTCAAAAGGGCCATGCTGAAAAAAGTGTCAAAACCAGAAATGCAGGACAGGCCATGGAGAAATGGGAGCCTTGCTACACTGATGGGCGGGATGTAAATTGCCAACAGCCACTCTGGAGAAGTGTACGGTGTGTCCTGAAACATCTAAAAAACACAGCTTAGAGAGCATAGGGCACTTCCACTCATGGGGGTATAAATTGGGAAAATGAAAAATCAGCAAGACACAAGCACCCCAAAGTTTAGGGCTGCTCTGTTGACAAGGACCTCCACTTCATTCCACCTTCAATATCCCAGGAAAGAGAAAAATGGATAAAGAAGTTGTGGTCCTTATGTACAATGGAATATCACTCAGCCATGAAATCAATGTCATAAGGCTAGTAGCAGCATGATGAGTGGATTTAGGTACGACGATTCTAAGTGAAATAAGTCACACAGAAAAGCACACTTCTCATAAGGTATCACTGATAGAGGGAATGTAAAAACCATTACACTTGAACTGAATTACAAAACAGAACAGAGTCACACATGCAGAAAACACACTATGGCTGCTTAACGGGAAAGGTGAGGTGGGGTGATACATAAAACAAGGGTTTCAAATTAGCTCAGATACCGTTCCATAAACCCAATATGTAATAGACAAGACCTACTCCTTGCTCAGAGAACTGGACTCAACACGCCCTATTCACCGCACAAGAATATATCTGACTAGTAATAATCTTAAAACCTATGTATTGATATCTCTCTGTTAGTGTGTCAAGTGGGTGTAAAGCGGCATAAACACAGCAGTGAAAAGCAGCTAAACCCCATTATCAAAATAAATTACTTTGAAACACCCATGAAACAAAGACAGTGAAAGAGAGAGAAATTCTTACACAATGCGTTCAGGGGCTGTGATGCAACCTGGATTGACCATATCTAGACCCACAGCTGGATGAGACATAAGGGTGGACACTCTTGGGGCTGAGAGGTTTGGTGAGGTTGGGTGAGCAAACGCAGACCCTTTAAAGTAATACTGCGTGGTACCCATCGCATGAGTCCCAAATCTCCAGGTTCAAGGGCATCTTCCTACATCGAAAACATGCATGAGAAAACAAAAAGATGGTACACCATGTGATGGGGAAAGGTTTCTAAAACGCACCTCATTTCTCTTCTCCTTGTGCCCGGGTTCGCCATTCCAGCCGCTTTACTAACAATCTCCCTACTTGGAGCATCAGCACCTTTAACCTCCTGTTCCGTACAGGTTGCAATTTGTCCTGAGGATGAACGGGTAGACGGGGAACCAGTGAGAGACTAGCTCTTGGTGTTGGGACAGGCACAGGTCACTCTATTTTCCCATCAGGAAGAAGAATTAACCAGAGGCTCATCCTCCCCCCCGGAACCAGAACAGGGCCTGAAGCCATCCTGCGCTTTTGCGGCCAGCTCCCAAAAAAGCGAGTTGTAAAATGGAGCTTCAGGGCACTGCAATTCACAAACCTGCAGAGTTATAAATGATAACTCTCGTCCACAAATATATTGAGGGAAGGCAAAGAAGTGGATTTGAAATCAAGGCAGAATTGCAGGAAACAGATTTCAGGAGGTAGATTCGAATCGCCTTTAAAGCACATGAAAAGCGGCAAAACGTTGACAATGATGCCCTTGGCCAAAAAGGGCGTATGCGTTTTTTCCTGAATATATTCAGGAAAAAACGCATACGCCCTTTTTGGCCAACCAAGCAACCTGGAAAGGCAAATCAGCGCTACAAAGAAGACTCGCTACCCGTCGGTCAAAAGGGCCATGCTGAAAAAAGTCTCAAAACCAGGAATGCAGGACAGGCCATGGAGAAATGGGAGCCTTGCTACACTGATGGGCGGGATGTAAATTGCCAACAGCCACTCTGGAGAAGTGTACGGTGTGTCCTGAAACATCTAAAAAACACAGCTTAGAGAGCATAGGGCACTTCCACTCATGGGGGTATAAATTGGGAAAATGAAAAATCAGCAAGACACAAGCACCCCAAAGTTTAGGGCTGCTCTGTTGACAAGGACCTCCACTTCATTCCACCTTCAATATCCCAGGAAAGAGAAAAATGGATAAAGAAGTTGTGGTCCTTATGTACAATGGAATATCACTCAGCCATGAAATCAATGTCATAAGGCTAGTAGCAGCATGATGAGTGGATTTAGGTACGACGATTCTAAGTGAAATAAGTCACACAGAAAAGGACACTTCTCATAAGGTATCACTGATAGAGGGAATGTAAAAACCGTTACACTTGAACTGAATTACAAAACAGAACAGAGTCACACATGCAGAAAACACACTATGGCTGCTTAACGGGAAAGGTGAGGTGGGGTGATACATAAAACAAGAGTATCAAATTAGCTCAGATACCGTTCCATAAACCCAATATGTAATAGACAAGACCTACTCCTTGCTCAGAGAACTGGACTCAACACGCCCTATTCACCGCACAAGAATATATCTGACTAGTAATAATCTTAAAACCTATGTATTGATATCTCTCTGTTAGTGTGTCAAGTGGGTGTAAAGCGGCATAAACACAGCAGTGAAAAGCAGCTAAACCCCATTATCAAAATAAATTACTTTGAAACACCCATGAAACAAAGACAGTGAAAGAGAGAGAAATTCTTACACAATGCGTTCAGGGGCTGTGATGCAACCTGGATTGACCATATCTAGACCCACAGCTGGATGAGACATAAGGGTGGACACTCTTGGGGCTGAGAGGTTTGGTGAGGTTGGGTGAGCAAACGCAGACCCTTTAAAGTAATACTGCGTGGTACCCATCGCATGGGTCCCAAATCTCCAGGTTCAAGGGCATCTTCCTACATCGAAAACATGCATGAGAAAACAAAAAGATGGTACACCATGTGATGGGGAAAGGTTTCTAAAACGCACCTCATTTCTCTTCTCCTTGTGCCCGGGTTCGCCATTCCAGCCGCTTTACTAACAATCTCCCTACTTGGAGCATCAGCACCTTTAACCTCCTGTTCCGTACAGGTTGCAATTTGTCCTGAGGATGAACGGGTAGACGGGGAACCAGTGAGAGACTAGCTCTTGGTGTTGGGACAGGCACAGGTCACTCTATTTTCCCATCAGGAAGAAGAATTAACCAGAGGCTCATCCTCCCCCCCGGAACCAGAACAGGGCCTGAAGCCATCCTGCGCTTTTGCGGCCAGCTCCCAAAAAAGCGAGTTGTAAAATGGAGCTTCAGGGCACTGCAATTCACAAACCTGCAGAGTTATAAATGATAACTCTCGTCCACAAATATATTGAGGGAAGGCAAAGAAGTGGATTTGAAATCAAGGCAGAATTGCAGGAAACAGATTTCAGGAGGTAGATTCGAATCGCCTTTAAAGCACATGAAAAGCGGCAAAACGTTGACAATGATGCCCTTGGCCAAAAAGTGCGTATGCGTTTTTTCCTGAATATATTCAGGAAAAAACGCATACGCCCTTTTTGGCCAACCAAGCAACCTGGAAAGGCAAATCAGCGCTACAAAGAAGACTCGCTACCCGTCGGTCAAAAGGGCCATGCTGAAAAACGTGTCAAAACCAGAAATGCAGGACAGGCCATGGAGAAATGGGAGCCTTGCAACACTGATGGGCGGGATGTAAATTGCCAACAGCCACTCTGGAGAAGTGTACGGTGTGTCCTGAAACATCTAAAAAACACAGCTTAGAGAGCATAGGGCACTTCCACTCATGGGGGTATAAATTGGGAAAATGAAAAATCAGCAAGACACAAGCACCCCAAAGTTTAGGGCTGCTCTGTTGACAAGGACCTCCACTTCATTCCACCTTCAATATCCCAGGAAAGAGAAAAATGGATAAAGAAGTTGTGGTCCTTATGTACAATGGAATATCACTCAGCCATGAAATCAATGTCATAAGGCTAGTAGCAGCATGATGAGTGGATTTAGGTACGACGATTCTAAGTGAAATAAGTCACACAGAAAAGGACACTTCTCATAAGGTATCACTGATAGAGGGAATGTAAAAACCGTTACACTTGAACTGAATTACAAAACAGAACAGAGTCACACATGCAGAAAACACACTATGGCTGCTTAACGGGAAAGGTGAGGTGGGGTGATACATAAAACAAGAGTATCAAATTAGCTCAGATACCGTTCCATAAACCCAATATGTAATAGACAAGACCTACTCCTTGCTCAGAGAACTGGACTCAACACGCCCTATTCACCGCACAAGAATATATCTGACTAGTAATAATCTTAAAACCTATGTATTGATATCTCTCTGTTAGTGTGTCAAGTGGGTGTAAAGCGGCATAAACACAGCAGTGAAAAGCAGCTAAACCCCATTATCAAAATAAATTACTTTGAAACACCCATGAAACAAAGACAGTGAAAGAGAGAGAAATTCTTACACAATGCGTTCAGGGGCTGTGATGCAACCTGGATTGACCATATCTAGACCCACAGCTGGATGAGACATAAGGGTGGACACTCTTGGGGCTGAGAGGTTTGGTGAGGTTGGGTGAGCAAACGCAGACCCTTTAAAGTAATACTGCGTGGTACCCATCGCATGGGTCCCAAATCTCCAGGTTCAAGGGCATCTTCCTACATCGAAAACATGCATGAGAAAACAAAAAGATGGTACACCATGTGATGGGGAAAGGTTTCTAAAACGCACCTCATTTCTCTTCTCCTTGTGCCCGGGTTCGCCATTCCAGCCGCTTTACTAACAATCTCCCTACTTGGAGCATCAGCACCTTTAACCTCCTGTTCCGTACAGGTTGCAATTTGTCCTGAGGATGAACGGGTAGACGGGGAACCAGTGAGAGACTAGCTCTTGGTGTTGGGACAGGCACAGGTCACTCTATTTTCCCATCAGGAAGAAGAATTAACCAGAGGCTCATCCTCCCCCCCGGAACCAGAACAGGGCCTGAAGCCATCCTGCGCTTTTGCGGCCAGCTCCCAAAAAAGCGAGTTGTAAAATGGAGCTTCAGGGCACTGCAATTCACAAACCTGCAGAGTTATAAATGATAACTCTCGTCCACAAATATATTGAGGGAAGGCAAAGAAGTGGATTTGAAATCAAGGCAGAATTGCAGGAAACAGATTTCAGGAGGTAGATTCGAATCGCCTTTAAAGCACATGAAAAGCGGCAAAACGTTGACAATGATGCCCTTGGCCAAAAAGTGCGTATGCGTTTTTTCCTGAATATATTCAGGAAAAAACGCATACGCCCTTTTTGGCCAACCAAGCAACCTGGAAAGGCAAATCAGCGCTACAAAGAAGACTCGCTACCCGTCGGTCAAAAGGGCCATGCTGAAAAACGTGTCAAAACCAGAAATGCAGGACAGGCCATGGAGAAATGGGAGCCTTGCAACACTGATGGGCGGGATGTAAATTGCCAACAGCCACTCTGGAGAAGTGTACGGTGTGTCCTGAAACATCTAAAAAACACAGCTTAGAGAGCATAGGGCACTTCCACTCATGGGGGTATAAATTGGGAAAATGAAAAATCAGCAAGACACAAGCACCCCAAAGTTTAGGGCTGCTCTGTTGACAAGGACCTCCACTTCATTCCACCTTCAATATCCCAGGAAAGAGAAAAATGGATAAAGAAGTTGTGGTCCTTATGTACAATGGAATATCACTCAGCCATGAAATCAATGTCATAAGGCTAGTAGCAGCATGATGAGTGGATTTAGGTACGACGATTCTAAGTGAAATAAGTCACACAGAAAAGGACACTTCTCATAAGGTATCACTTATAGAGGGAATGTAAAAGCCGTTACACTTGAACTGAATTACAAAACAGAACAGAGTCACACATGCAGAAAACACACTATGGCTGCTTAACGGGAAAGGTGAGGTGGGGTGATACATAAAACAAGGGTTTCAAATTAGCTCAGATACCGTTCCATAAACCCAATATGTAATAGACAAGACCTACTCCTTGCTCAGAGAACTGGACTCAACACGCCCTATTCACCGCACAAGAATATATCTGACTAGTAATAATCTTAAAACCTATGTATTGATATCTCTCTGTTAGTGTGTCAAGTGGGTGTAAAGCGGCATAAACACAGCAGTGAAAAGCAGCTAAACCCCATTATCAAAATAAATTACTTTGAAACACCCATGAAACAAAGACAGTGAAAGAGAGAGAAATTCTTACACAATGCGTTCAGGGGCTGTGATGCAACCTGGATTGACCATATCTAGACCCACAGCTGGATGAGACATAAGGGTGGACACTCTTGGGGCTGAGAGGTTTGGTGAGGTTGGGTGAGCAAACGCAGACCCTTTAAAGTAATACTGCGTGGTACCCATCGCATGGGTCCCAAATCTCCAGGTTCAAGGGCATCTTCCTACATCGAAAACATGCATGAGAAAACAAAAAGATGGTACACCATGTGATGGGGAAAGGTTTCTAAAACGCACCTCATTTCTCTTCTCCTTGTGCCCGGGTTCGCCATTCCAGCCGCTTTACTAACAATCTCCCTACTTGGAGCATCAGCACCTTTAACCTCCTGTTCCGTACAGGTTGCAATTTGTCCTGAGGATGAACGGGTAGACGGGGAACCAGTGAGAGACTAGCTCTTGGTGTTGGGACAGGCACAGGTCACTCTATTTTCCCATCAGGAAGAAGAATTAACCAGAGGCTCATCCTCCCCCCCGGAACCAGAACAGGGCCTGAAGCCATCCTGCGCTTTTGCGGCCAGCTCCCAAAAAAGCGAGTTGTAAAATGGAGCTTCAGGGCACTGCAATTCACAAACCTGCAGAGTTATAAATGATAACTCTCGTCCACAAATATATTGAGGGAAGGCAAAGAAGTGGATTTGAAATCAAGGCAGAATTGCAGGAAACAGATTTCAGGAGGTAGATTCGAATCGCCTTTAAAGCACATGAAAAGCGGCAAAACGTTGACAATGATGCCCTTGGCCAAAAAGGGCGTATGCGTTTTTTCCTGAATATATTCAGGAAAAAACGCATACGCCCTTTTTGGCCAACCAAGCAACCTGGAAAGGCAAATCAGCGCTACAAAGAAGACTCGCTACCCGTCGGTCAAAAGGGCCATGCTGAAAAACGTGTCAAAACCAGAAATGCAGGACAGGCCATGGAGAAATGGGAGCCTTGCTACACTGATGGGCGGGATGTAAATTGCCAACAGCCACTCTGGAGAAGTGTACGGTGTGTCCAGAAACATCTAAAAAACACAGCTTAGAGAGCATAGGGCACTTCCACTCATGGGGGTATAAATTGGGAAAATGAAAAATCAGCAAGACACAAGCACCCCAAGGTTTAGGGCTGCTCTGTTGACAAGGACCTCCACTTCATTCCACCTTCAATATCCCAGGAAAGAGAAAAATGGATAAAGAAGTTGTGGTCCTTATGTACAATGGAATATCACTCAGCCATGAAATCAATGTCCTAAGGCTAGTAGCAGCATGATGAGTGGATTTAGGTACGACGATTCTAAGTGAAATAAGTCACACAGAAAAGCACACTTCTCATAAGGTATCACTGATAGAGGGAATGTAAAAACCGTTACACTTGAACTGAATTACAAAACAGAACAGAGTCACACATGCAGAAAACACACTATGGCTGCTTAACGGGAAAGGTGAGGTGGGGTGATACATAAAACAAGGGTTTCAAATTAGCTCAGATACCGTTCCATAAACCCAATATGTAATAGACAAGACCTACTCCTTGCTCAGAGAACTGGACTCAACACGCCCTATTCACCGCACAAAAATATATCTGACTAGTAATAATCTTAAAACCTATGTATTGATATCTCTCTGTTAGTGTGTCAAGTGGGTGTAAAGCGGCATAAACACAGCAGTGAAAAGCAGCTAAACCCCATTATCAAAATAAATTACTTTGAAACACCCATGAAACAAAGACAGTGAAAGAGAGAGAAATTCTTACACAATGCGTTCAGGGGCTGTGATGCAACCTGGATTGACCATATCTAGACCCACAGCTGGATGAGACATAAGGGTGGACACTCTTGGGGCTGAGAGGTTTGGTGAGGTTGGGTGAGCAAACGCAGACCCTTTAAAGTAATACTGCGTGGTACCCATCGCATGAGTCCCAAATCTCCAGGTTCAAGGGCATCTTCCTACATCGAAAACATGCATGAGAAAACAAAAAGATGGTACACCATGTGATGGGGAAAGGTTTCTAAAACGCACCTCATTTCTCTTCTCCTTGTGCCCGGGTTCGCCATTCCAGCCGCTTTACTAACAATCTCCCTACTTGGAGCATCAGCACCTTTAACCTCCTGTTCCGTACAGGTTGCAATTTGTCCTGAGGATGAACGGGTAGACGGGGAACCAGTGAGAGACTAGCTCTTGGTGTTGGGACAGGCACAGGTCACTCTATTTTCCCATCAGGAAGAAGAATTAACCAGAGGCTCATCCTCCCCCCCGGAACCAGAACAGGGCCTGAAGCCATCCTGCGCTTTTGCGGCCAGCTCCCAAAAAAGCGAGTTGTAAAATGGAGCTTCAGGGCACTGCAATTCACAAACCTGCAGAGTTATAAATGATAACTCTCGTCCACAAATATATTGAGGGAAGGCAAAGAAGTGGATTTGAAATCAAGGCAGAATTGCAGGAAACAGATTTCAGGAGGTAGATTCGAATCGCCTTTAAAGCACATGAAAAGCGGCAAAACGTTGACAATGATGCCCTTGGCCAAAAAGGGCGTATGCGTTTTTTCCTGAATATATTCAGGAAAAAACGCATACGCCCTTTTTGGCCAACCAAGCAACCTGGAAAGGCAAATCAGCGCTACAAAGAAGACTCGCTACCCGTCGGTCAAAAGGGCCATGCTGAAAAAAGTCTCAAAACCAGAAATGCAGGACAGGCCATGGAGAAATGGGAGCCTTGCTACACTGATGGGCGGGATGTAAATTGCCAACAGCCACTCTGGAGAAGTGTACGGTGTGTCCTGAAACATCTAAAAAACACAGCTTAGAGAGCATAGGGCACTTCCACTCATGGGGGTATAAATTGGGAAAATGAAAAATCAGCAAGACACAAGCACCCCAAAGTTGAGGGCTGCTCTGTTGACAAGGACCTCCACTTCATTCCACCTTCAATATCCCAGGAAAGAGAAAAATGGATAAAGAAGTTGTGGTCCTTATGTACAATGGAATATCACTCAGCCATGAAATCAATGTCATAAGGCTAGTAGCAGCATGATGAGTGGATTTAGGTACGACGATTCTAAGTGAAATAAGTCACACAGAAAAGGACACTTCTCATAAGGTATCACTGATAGAGGGAATGTAAAAACCGTTACACTTGAACTGAATTACAAAACAGAACAGAGTCACACATGCAGAAAACACACTATGGCTGCTTAACGGGAAAGGTGAGGTGGGGTGATACATAAAACAAGAGTATCAAATTAGCTCAGATACCGTTCCATAAACCCAATATGTAATAGACAAGACCTACTCCTTGCTCAGAGAACTGGACTCAACACGCCCTATTCACCGCACAAGAATATATCTGACTAGTAATAATCTTAAAACCTATGTATTGATATCTCTCTGTTAGTGTGTCAAGTGGGTGTAAAGCGGCATAAACACAGCAGTGAAAAGCAGCTAAACCCCATTATCAAAATAAATTACTTTGAAACACCCATGAAACAAAGACAGTGAAAGAGAGAGAAATTCTTACACAATGCGTTCAGGGGCTGTGATGCAACCTGGATTGACCATATCTAGACCCACAGCTGGATGAGACATAAGGGTGGACACTCTTGGGGCTGAGAGGTTTGGTGAGGTTGGGTGAGCAAACGCAGACCCTTTAAAGTAATACTGCGTGGTACCCATCGCATGGGTCCCAAATCTCCAGGTTCAAGGGCATCTTCCTACATCGAAAACATGCATGAGAAAACAAAAAGATGGTACACCATGTGATGGGGAAAGGTTTCTAAAACGCACCTCATTTCTCTTCTCCTTGTGCCCGGGTTCGCCATTCCAGCCGCTTTACTAACAATCTCCCTACTTGGAGCATCAGCACCTTTAACCTCCTGTTCCGTACAGGTTGCAATTTGTCCTGAGGATGAACGGGTAGACGGGGAACCAGTGAGAGACTAGCTCTTGGTGTTGGGACAGGCACAGGTCACTCTATTTTCCCATCAGGAAGAAGAATTAACCAGAGGCTCATCCTCCCCCCCGGAACCAGAACAGGGCCTGAAGCCATCCTGCGCTTTTGCGGCCAGCTCCCAAAAAAGCGAGTTGTAAAATGGAGCTTCAGGGCACTGCAATTCACAAACCTGCAGAGTTATAAATGATAACTCTCGTCCACAAATATATTGAGGGAAGGCAAAGAAGTGGATTTGAAATCAAGGCAGAATTGCAGGAAACAGATTTCAGGAGGTAGATTCGAATCGCCTTTAAAGCACATGAAAAGCGGCAAAACGTTGACAATGATGCCCTTGGCCAAAAAGGGCGTATGCGTTTTTTCCTGAATATATTCAGGAAAAAACGCATACGCCCTTTTTGGCCAACCAAGCAACCTGGAAAGGCAAATCAGCGCTACAAAGAAGACTCGCTACCCGTCGGTCAAAAGGGCCATGCTGAAAAACGTGTCAAAACCAGAAATGCAGGACAGGCCATGGAGAAATGGGAGCCTTGCTACACTGATGGGCGGGATGTAAATTGCCAACAGCCACTCTGGAGAAGTGTACGGTGTGTCCAGAAACATCTAAAAAACACAGCTTAGAGAGCATAGGGCACTTCCACTCATGGGGGTATAAATTGGGAAAATGAAAAATCAGCAAGACACAAGCACCCCAAAGTTTAGGGCTGCTCTGTTGACAAGGACCTCCACTTCATTCCACCTTCAATATCCCAGGAAAGAGAAAAATGGATAAAGAAGTTGTGGTCCTTATGTACAATGGAATATCACTCAGCCATGAAATCAATGTCATAAGGCTAGTAGCAGCATGATGAGTGGATTTAGGTACGACGATTCTAAGTGAAATAAGTCACACAGAAAAGGACACTTCTCATAAGGTATCACTGATAGAGGGAATGTAAAAACCGTTACACTTGAACTGAATTACAAAACAGAACAGAGTCACACATGCAGAAAACACACTATGGCTGCTTAACGGGAAAGGTGAGGTGGGGTGATACATAAAACAAGAGTATCAAATTAGCTCAGATACCGTTCCATAAACCCAATATGTAATAGACAAGACCTACTCCTTGCTCAGAGAACTGGACTCAACACGCCCTATTCACCGCACAACAATATATCTGACTAATAATAATCGTAAAACCTATGTATTGATATCTCTCTGTTAGTGTGTCAAGTGGGTGTAAAGCGGCATAAACACAGCAGTGAAAAGCAGCTAAACCCCATTATCAAAATAAATTACTTTGAAACACCCATGAAACAAAGACAGTGAAAGAGAGAGAAATTCTTACACAATGCGTTCAGGGGCTGTGATGCAACCTGTATTGACCATATCTAGACGCACAGTTGGATGCGACATAAGGGTGGACACTCTTGGGGCTGAGAGGTTTGGTGAGGTTGGGTGAGCAAACGCAGACCCTTTAAAGGAATACTGCGTGGTACCCATCGCATGAGTCCCAAATCTCCAGGTTCAAGGGCATCTTCCTACATCGAAAACATGCATGAGAAAACAAAAAGATGGTACACCATGTGATGGGGAAAGGTTTCTAAAACGCACCTCATTTCTCTTCTCCTTGTGCCCGGGTTCGCCATTCCAGCCGCTTTACTAACAATCTCCCTACTTGGAGCATCAGCACCTTTAACCTCCTGTTCCGTACAGGTTGCAATTTGTCCTGAGGATGAACGGGTAGACGGGGAACCAGTGAGAGACTAGCTCTTGGTGTTGGGACAGGCACAGGTCACTCTATTTTCCCATCAGGAAGAAGAATTAACCAGAGGCTCATCCTCCCCCCCGGAACCAGAACAGGGCCTGAAGCCATCCTGCGCTTTTGCGGCCAGCTCCCAAAAAAGCGAGTTGTAAAATGGAGCTTCAGGGCACTGCAATTCACAAACCTGCAGAGTTATAAATGATAACTCTCGTCCACAAATATATTGAGGGAAGGCAAAGAAGTGGATTTGAAATCAAGGCAGAATTGCAGGAAACAGATTTCAGGAGGTAGATTCGAATCGCCTTTAAAGCACATGAAAAGCGGCAAAACGTTGACAATGATGCCCTTGGCCAAAAAGGGCGTATGCGTTTTTTCCTGAATATATTCAGGAAAAAACGCATACGCCCTTTTTGGCCAACCAAGCAACCTGGAAAGGCAAATCAGCGCTACAAAGAAGACTCGCTACCCGTCGGTCAAAAGGGCCATGCTGAAAAACGTGTCAAAACCAGAAATGCAGGACAGGCCATGGAGAAATGGGAGCCTTGCTACACTGATGGGCGGGATGTAAATTGCCAACAGCCACTCTGGAGAAGTGTACGGTGTGTCCAGAAACATCTAAAAAACACAGCTTAGAGAGCATAGGGCACTTCCACTCATGGGGGTATAAATTGGGAAAATGAAAAATCAGCAAGACACAAGCACCCCAAAGTTTAGGGCTGCTCTGTTGACAAGGACCTCCACTTCATTCCACCTTCAATATCCCAGGAAAGAGAAAAATGGATAAAGAAGTTGTGGTCCTTATGTACAATGGAATATCACTCAGCCATGAAATCAATGTCATAAGGCTAGTAGCAGCATGATGAGTGGATTTAGGTACGACGATTCTAAGTGAAATAAGTCACACAGAAAAGGACACTTCTCATAAGGTATCACTGATAGAGGGAATGTAAAAACCGTTACACTTGAACTGAATTACAAAACAGAACAGAGTCACACATGCAGAAAACACACTATGGCTGCTTAACGGGAAAGGTGAGGTGGGGTGATACATAAAACAAGAGTATCAAATTAGCTCAGATACCGTTCCATAAACCCAATATGTAATAGACAAGACCTACTCCTTGCTCAGAGAACTGGACTCAACACGCCCTATTCACCGCACAAGAATATATCTGACTAGTAATAATCTTAAAACCTATGTATTGATATCTCTCTGTTAGTGTGTCAAGTGGGTGTAAAGCGGCATAAACACAGCAGTGAAAAGCAGCTAAACCCCATTATCAAAATAAATTACTTTGAAACACCCATGAAACAAAGACAGTGAAAGAGAGAGAAATTCTTACACAATGCGTTCAGGGGCTGTGATGCAACCTGGATTGACCATATCTAGACCCACAGCTGGATGAGACATAAGGGTGGACACTCTTGGGGCTGAGAGGTTTGGTGAGGTTGGGTGAGCAAACGCAGACCCTTTAAAGTAATACTGCGTGGTACCCATCGCATGGGTCCCAAATCTCCAGGTTCAAGGGCATCTTCCTACATCGAAAACATGCATGAGAAAACAAAAAGATGGTACACCATGTGATGGGGAAAGGTTTCTAAAACGCACCTCATTTCTCTTCTCCTTGTGCCCGGGTTCGCCATTCCAGCCGCTTTACTAACAATCTCCCTACTTGGAGCATCAGCACCTTTAACCTCCTGTTCCGTACAGGTTGCAATTTGTCCTGAGGATGAACGGGTAGACGGGGAACCAGTGAGAGACTAGCTCTTGGTGTTGGGACAGGCACAGGTCACTCTATTTTCCCATCAGGAAGAAGAATTAACCAGAGGCTCATCCTCCCCCCCGGAACCAGAACAGGGCCTGAAGCCATCCTGCGCTTTTGCGGCCAGCTCCCAAAAAAGCGAGTTGTAAAATGGAGCTTCAGGGCACTGCAATTCACAAACCTGCAGAGTTATAAATGATAACTCTCGTCCACAAATATATTGAGGGAAGGCAAAGAAGTGGATTTGAAATCAAGGCAGAATTGCAGGAAACAGATTTCAGGAGGTAGATTCGAATCGCCTTTAAAGCACATGAAAAGCGGCAAAACGTTGACAATGATGCCCTTGGCCAAAAAGGGCGTATGCGTTTTTTCCTGAATATATTCAGGAAAAAACGCATACGCCCTTTTTGGCCAACCAAGCAACCTGGAAAGGCAAATCAGCGCTACAAAGAAGACTCGCTACCCGTCGGTCAAAAGGGCCATGCTGAAAAAAGTCTCAAAACCAGAAATGCAGGACAGGCCATGGAGAAATGGGAGCCTTGCTACACTGATGGGCGGGATGTAAATTGCCAACAGCCACTCTGGAGAAGTGTACGGTGTGTCCTGAAACATCTAAAAAACACAGCTTAGAGAGCATAGGGCACTTCCACTCATGGGGGTATAAATTGGGAAAATGAAAAATCAGCAAGACACAAGCACCCCAAAGTTTAGGGCTGCTCTGTTGACAAGGACCTCCACTTCATTCCACCTTCAATATCCCAGGAAAGAGAAAAATGGATAAAGAAGTTGTGGTCCTTATGTACAATGGAATATCACTCAGCCATGAAATCAATGTCATAAGGCTAGTAGCAGCATGATGAGTGGATTTAGGTACGACGATTCTAAGTGAAATAAGTCACACAGAAAAGGACACTTCTCATAAGGTATCACTGATAGAGGGAATGTAAAAACCGTTACACTTGAACTGAATTACAAAACAGAACAGAGTCACACATGCAGAAAACACACTATGGCTGCTTAACGGGAAAGGTGAGGTGGGGTGATACATAAAACAAGAGTATCAAATTAGCTCAGATACCGTTCCATAAACCCAATATGTAATAGACAAGACCTACTCCTTGCTCAGAGAACTGGACTCAACACGCCCTATTCACCGCACAACAATATATCTGACTAATAATAATCGTAAAACCTATGTATTGATATCTCTCTGTTAGTGTGTCAAGTGGGTGTAAAGCGGCATAAACACAGCAGTGAAAAGCAGCTAAACCCCATTATCAAAATAAATTACTTTGAAACACCCATGAAACAAAGACAGTGAAAGAGAGAGAAATTCTTACACAATGCGTTCAGGGGCTGTGATGCAACCTGGATTGACCATATCTAGACGCACAGTTGGATGCGACATAAGGGTGGACACTCTTGGGGCTGAGAGGTTTGGTGAGGTTGGGTGAGCAAACGCAGACCCTTTAAAGGAATACTGCGTGGTACCCATCGCATGGGTCCCAAATCTCCAGGTTCAAGGGCATCTTCCTACATCGAAAACATGCATGAGAAAACAAAAAGATGGTACACCATGTGATGGGGAAAGGTTTCTAAAACGCACCTCATTTCTCTTCTCCTTGTGCCCGGGTTCGCCATTCCAGCCGCTTTACTAACAATCTCCCTACTTGGAGCATCAGCACCTTTAACCTCCTGTTCCGTACAGGTTGCAATTTGTCCTGAGGATGAATGGGTAGACGGGGAACCAGTGAGAGACTAGCTCTTGGTGTTGGGACAGGCACAGGTCACTCTATTTTCCCATCAGGAAGAAGAATTAACCAGAGGCTCATCCTCCCCCCCGGAACCAGAACAGGGCCTGAAGCCATCCTGCGCTTTTGCGGCCAGCTCCCAAAAAAGCGAGTTGTAAAATGGAGCTTCAGGGCACTGCAATTCACAAACCTGCAGAGTTATAAATGATAACTCTCGTCCACAAATATATTGAGGGAAGGCAAAGAAGTGGATTTGAAATCAAGGCAGAATTGCAGGAAACAGATTTCAGGAGGTAGATTCGAATCGCCTTTAAAGCACATGAAAAGCGGCAAAACGTTGACAATGATGCCCTTGGCCAAAAAGGGCGTATGCGTTTTTTCCTGAATATATTCAGGAAAAAACGCATACGCCCTTTTTGGCCAACCAAGCAACCTGGAAAGGCAAATCAGCGCTACAAAGAAGACTCGCTACCCGTCGGTCAAAAGGGCCATGCTGAAAAACGTGTCAAAACCAGAAATGCAGGACAGGCCATGGAGAAATGGGAGCCTTGCTACACTGATGGGCGGGATGTAAATTGCCAACAGCCACTCTGGAGAAGTGTACGGTGTGTCCTGAAACATCTAAAAAACACAGCTTAGAGAGCATAGGGCACTTCCACTCATGGGGGTATAAATTGGGAAAATGAAAAATCAGCAAGACACAAGCACCCCAAAGTTTAGGGCTGCTCTGTTGACAAGGACCTCCACTTCATTCCACCTTCAATATCCCAGGAAAGAGAAAAATGGATAAAGAAGTTGTGGTCCTTATGTACAATGGAATATCACTCAGCCATGAAATCAATGTCATAAGGCTAGTAGCAGCATGATGAGTGGATTTAGGTACGACGATTCTAAGTGAAATAAGTCACACAGAAAAGGACACTTCTCATAAGGTATCACTGATAGAGGGAATGTAAAAGCCGTTACACTTGAACTGAATTACAAAACAGAACAGAGTCACACATGCAGAAAACACACTATGGCTGCTTAACGGGAAAGGTGAGGTGGGGTGATACATGAAACAAGGGTTTCAAATTAGCTCAGATACCGTTCCATAAACCCAATATGTAATAGACAAGACCTACTCCTTGCTCAGAGAACTGGACTCAACACGCCCTATTCACCGCACAAGAATATATCTGACTAGTAATAATCTTAAAACCTATGTATTGATATCTCTCTGTTAGTGTGTCAAGTGGGTGTAAAGCGGCATAAACACAGCAGTGAAAAGCAGCTAAACCCCATTATCAAAATAAATTACTTTGAAACACCCATGAAACAAAGACAGTGAAAGAGAGAGAAATTCTTACACAATGCGTTCAGGGGCTGTGATGCAACCTGGATTGACCATATCTAGACCCACAGCTGGATGAGACATAAGGGTGGACACTCTTGGGGCTGAGAGGTTTGGTGAGGTTGGGTGAGCAAACGCAGACCCTTTAAAGTAATACTGCGTGGTACCCATCGCATGGGTCCCAAATCTCCAGGTTCAAGGGCATCTTCCTACATCGAAAACATGCATGAGAAAACAAAAAGATGGTACACCATGTGATGGGGAAAGGTTTCTAAAACGCACCTCATTTCTCTTCTCCTTGTGCCCGGGTTCGCCATTCCAGCCGCTTTACTAACAATCTCCCTACTTGGAGCATCAGCACCTTTAACCTCCTGTTCCGTACAGGTTGCAATTTGTCCTGAGGATGAACGGGTAGACGGGGAACCAGTGAGAGACTAGCTCTTGGTGTTGGGACAGGCACAGGTCACTCTATTTTCCCATCAGGAAGAAGAATTAACCAGAGGCTCATCCTCCCCCCCGGAACCAGAACAGGGCCTGAAGCCATCCTGCGCTTTTGCGGCCAGCTCCCAAAAAAGCGAGTTGTAAAATGGAGCTTCAGGGCACTGCAATTCACAAACCTGCAGAGTTATAAATGATAACTCTCGTCCACAAATATATTGAGGGAAGGCAAAGAAGTGGATTTGAAATCAAGGCAGAATTGCAGGAAACAGATTTCAGGAGGTAGATTCGAATCGCCTTTAAAGCACATGAAAAGCGGCAAAACGTTGACAATGATGCCCTTGGCCAAAAAGGGCGTATGCGTTTTTTCCTGAATATATTCAGGAAAAAACGCATACGCCCTTTTTGGCCAACCAAGCAACCTGGAAAGGCAAATCAGCGCTACAAAGAAGACTCGCTACCCGTCGGTCAAAAGGGCCATGCTGAAAAAAGTCTCAAAACCAGGAATGCAGGACAGGCCATGGAGAAATGGGAGCCTTGCTACACTGATGGGCGGGATGTAAATTGCCAACAGCCACTCTGGAGAAGTGTACGGTGTGTCCTGAAACATCTAAAAAACACAGCTTAGAGAGCATAGGGCACTTCCACTCATGGGGGTATAAATTGGGAAAATGAAAAATCAGCAAGACACAAGCACCCCAAAGTTTAGGGCTGCTCTGTTGACAAGGACCTCCACTTCATTCCACCTTCAATATCCCAGGAAAGAGAAAAATGGATAAAGAAGTTGTGGTCCTTATGTACAATGGAATATCACTCAGCCATGAAATCAATGTCATAAGGCTAGTAGCAGCATGATGAGTGGATTTAGGTACGACGATTCTAAGTGAAATAAGTCACACAGAAAAGGACACTTCTCATAAGGTATCACTGATAGAGGGAATGTAAAAACCGTTACACTTGAACTGAATTACAAAACAGAACAGAGTCACACATGCAGAAAACACACTATGGCTGCTTAACGGGAAAGGTGAGGTGGGGTGATACATAAAACAAGAGTATCAAATTAGCTCAGATACCGTTCCATAAACCCAATATGTAATAGACAAGACCTACTCCTTGCTCAGAGAACTGGACTCAACACGCCCTATTCACCGCACAAGAATATATCTGACTAGTAATAATCTTAAAACCTATGTATTGATATCTCTCTGTTAGTGTGTCAAGTGGGTGTAAAGCGGCATAAACACAGCAGTGAAAAGCAGCTAAACCCCATTATCAAAATAAATTACTTTGAAACACCCATGAAACAAAGACAGTGAAAGAGAGAGAAATTCTTACACAATGCGTTCAGGGGCTGTGATGCAACCTGGATTGACCATATCTAGACCCACAGCTGGATGAGACATAAGGGTGGACACTCTTGGGGCTGAGAGGTTTGGTGAGGTTGGGTGAGCAAACGCAGACCCTTTAAAGTAATACTGCGTGGTACCCATCGCATGGGTCCCAAATCTCCAGGTTCAAGGGCATCTTCCTACATCGAAAACATGCATGAGAAAACAAAAAGATGGTACACCATGTGATGGGGAAAGGTTTCTAAAACGCACCTCATTTCTCTTCTCCTTGTGCCCGGGTTCGCCATTCCAGCCGCTTTACTAACAATCTCCCTACTTGGAGCATCAGCACCTTTAACCTCCTGTTCCGTACAGGTTGCAATTTGTCCTGAGGATGAACGGGTAGACGGGGAACCAGTGAGAGACTAGCTCTTGGTGTTGGGACAGGCACAGGTCACTCTATTTTCCCATCAGGAAGAAGAATTAACCAGAGGCTCATCCTCCCCCCCGGAACCAGAACAGGGCCTGAAGCCATCCTGCGCTTTTGCGGCCAGCTCCCAAAAAAGCGAGTTGTAAAATGGAGCTTCAGGGCACTGCAATTCACAAACCTGCAGAGTTATAAATGATAACTCTCGTCCACAAATATATTGAGGGAAGGCAAAGAAGTGGATTTGAAATCAAGGCAGAATTGCAGGAAACAGATTTCAGGAGGTAGATTCGAATCGCCTTTAAAGCACATGAAAAGCGGCAAAACGTTGACAATGATGCCCTTGGCCAAAAAGGGCGTATGCGTTTTTTCCTGAATATATTCAGGAAAAAACGCATACGCCCTTTTTGGCCAACCAAGCAACCTGGAAAGGCAAATCAGCGCTACAAAGAAGACTCGCTACCCGTCGGTCAAAAGGGCCATGCTGAAAAAAGTCTCAAAACCAGGAATGCAGGACAGGCCATGGAGAAATGGGAGCCTTGCTACACTGATGGGCGGGATGTAAATTGCCAACAGCCACTCTGGAGAAGTGTACGGTGTGTCCTGAAACATCTAAAAAACACAGCTTAGAGAGCATAGGGCACTTCCACTCATGGGGGTATAAATTGGGAAAATGAAAAATCAGCAAGACACAAGCACCCCAAAGTTTAGGGCTGCTCTGTTGACAAGGACCTCCACTTCATTCCACCTTCAATATCCCAGGAAAGAGAAAAATGGATAAAGAAGTTGTGGTCCTTATGTACAATGGAATATCACTCAGCCATGAAATCAATGTCATAAGGCTAGTAGCAGCATGATGAGTGGATTTAGGTACGACGATTCTAAGTGAAATAAGTCACACAGAAAAGGACACTTCTCATAAGGTATCACTGATAGAGGGAATGTAAAAACCGTTACACTTGAACTGAATTACAAAACAGAACAGAGTCACACATGCAGAAAACACACTATGGCTGCTTAACGGGAAAGGTGAGGTGGGGTGATACATAAAACAAGAGTATCAAATTAGCTCAGATACCGTTCCATAAACCCAATATGTAATAGACAAGACCTACTCCTTGCTCAGAGAACTGGACTCAACACGCCCTATTCACCGCACAAGAATATATCTGACTAGTAATAATCTTAAAACCTATGTATTGATATCTCTCTGTTAGTGTGTCAAGTGGGTGTAAAGCGGCATAAACACAGCAGTGAAAAGCAGCTAAACCCCATTATCAAAATAAATTACTTTGAAACACCCATGAAACAAAGACAGTGAAAGAGAGAGAAATTCTTACACAATGCGTTCAGGGGCTGTGATGCAACCTGGATTGACCATATCTAGACCCACAGCTGGATGAGACATAAGGGTGGACACTCTTGGGGCTGAGAGGTTTGGTGAGGTTGGGTGAGCAAACGCAGACCCTTTAAAGTAATACTGCGTGGTACCCATCGCATGGGTCCCAAATCTCCAGGTTCAAGGGCATCTTCCTACATCGAAAACATGCATGAGAAAACAAAAAGATGGTACACCATGTGATGGGGAAAGGTTTCTAAAACGCACCTCATTTCTCTTCTCCTTGTGCCCGGGTTCGCCATTCCAGCCGCTTTACTAACAATCTCCCTACTTGGAGCATCAGCACCTTTAACCTCCTGTTCCGTACAGGTTGCAATTTGTCCTGAGGATGAACGGGTAGACGGGGAACCAGTGAGAGACTAGCTCTTGGTGTTGGGACAGGCACAGGTCACTCTATTTTCCCATCAGGAAGAAGAATTAACCAGAGGCTCATCCTCCCCCCCGGAACCAGAACAGGGCCTGAAGCCATCCTGCGCTTTTGCGGCCAGCTCCCAAAAAAGCGAGTTGTAAAATGGAGCTTCAGGGCACTGCAATTCACAAACCTGCAGAGTTATAAATGATAACTCTCGTCCACAAATATATTGAGGGAAGGCAAAGAAGTGGATTTGAAATCAAGGCAGAATTGCAGGAAACAGATTTCAGGAGGTAGATTCGAATCGCCTTTAAAGCACATGAAAAGCGGCAAAACGTTGACAATGATGCCCTTGGCCAAAAAGGGCGTATGCGTTTTTTCCTGAATATATTCAGGAAAAAACGCATACGCCCTTTTTGGCCAACCAAGCAACCTGGAAAGGCAAATCAGCGCTACAAAGAAGACTCGCTACCCGTCGGTCAAAAGGGCCATGCTGAAAAAAGTCTCAAAACCAGAAATGCAGGACAGGCCATGGAGAAATGGGAGCCTTGCTACACTGATGGGCGGGATGTAAATTGCCAACAGCCACTCTGGAGAAGTGTACGGTGTGTCCTGAAACATCTAAAAAACACAGCTTAGAGAGCATAGGGCACTTCCACTCATGGGGGTATAAATTGGGAAAATGAAAAATCAGCAAGACACAAGCACCCCAAAGTTTAGGGCTGCTCTGTTGACAAGGACCTCCACTTCATTCCACCTTCAATATCCCAGGAAAGAGAAAAATGGATAAAGAAGTTGTGGTCCTTATGTACAATGGAATATCACTCAGCCATGAAATCAATGTCATAAGGCTAGTAGCAGCATGATGAGTGGATTTAGGTACGACGATTCTAAGTGAAATAAGTCACACAGAAAAGGACACTTCTCATAAGGTATCACTGATAGAGGGAATGTAAAAACCGTTACACTTGAACTGAATTACAAAACAGAACAGAGTCACACATGCAGAAAACACACTATGGCTGCTTAACGGGAAAGGTGAGGTGGGGTGATACATAAAACAAGAGTATCAAATTAGCTCAGATACCGTTCCATAAACCCAATATGTAATAGACAAGACCTACTCCTTGCTCAGAGAACTGGACTCAACACGCCCTATTCACCGCACAAGAATATATCTGACTAGTAATAATCTTAAAACCTATGTATTGATATCTCTCTGTTAGTGTGTCAAGTGGGTGTAAAGCGGCATAAACACAGCAGTGAAAAGCAGCTAAACCCCATTATCAAAATAAATTACTTTGAAACACCCATGAAACAAAGACAGTGAAAGAGAGAGAAATTCTTACACAATGCGTTCAGGGGCTGTGATGCAACCTGGATTGACCATATCTAGACCCACAGCTGGATGAGACATAAGGGTGGACACTCTTGGGGCTGAGAGGTTTGGTGAGGTTGGGTGAGCAAACGCAGACCCTTTAAAGTAATACTGCGTGGTACCCATCGCATGGGTCCCAAATCTCCAGGTTCAAGGGCATCTTCCTACATCGAAAACATGCATGAGAAAACAAAAAGATGGTACACCATGTGATGGGGAAAGGTTTCTAAAACGCACCTCATTTCTCTTCTCCTTGTGCCCGGGTTCGCCATTCCAGCCGCTTTACTAACAATCTCCCTACTTGGAGCATCAGCACCTTTAACCTCCTGTTCCGTACAGGTTGCAATTTGTCCTGAGGATGAACGGGTAGACGGGGAACCAGTGAGAGACTAGCTCTTGGTGTTGGGACAGGCACAGGTCACTCTATTTTCCCATCAGGAAGAAGAATTAACCAGAGGCTCATCCTCCCCCCCGGAACCAGAACAGGGCCTGAAGCCATCCTGCGCTTTTGCGGCCAGCTCCCAAAAAAGCGAGTTGTAAAATGGAGCTTCAGGGCACTGCAATTCACAAACCTGCAGAGTTATAAATGATAACTCTCGTCCACAAATATATTGAGGGAAGGCAAAGAAGTGGATTTGAAATCAAGGCAGAATTGCAGGAAACAGATTTCAGGAGGTAGATTCGAATCGCCTTTAAAGCACATGAAAAGCGGCAAAACGTTGACAATGATGCCCTTGGCCAAAAAGGGCGTATGCGTTTTTTCCTGAATATATTCAGGAAAAAACGCATACGCCCTTTTTGGCCAACCAAGCAACCTGGAAAGGCAAATCAGCGCTACAAAGAAGACTCGCTACCCGTCGGTCAAAAGGGCCATGCTGAAAAACGTGTCAAAACCAGAAATGCAGGACAGGCCATGGAGAAATGGGAGCCTTGCTACACTGATGGGCGGGATGTAAATTGCCAACAGCCACTCTGGAGAAGTGTACGGTGTGTCCAGAAACATCTAAAAAACACAGCTTAGAGAGCATAGGGCACTTCCACTCATGGGGGTATAAATTGGGAAAATGAAAAATCAGCAAGACACAAGCACCCCAAAGTTTAGGGCTGCTCTGTTGACAAGGACCTCCACTTCATTCCACCTTCAATATCCCAGGAAAGAGAAAAATGGATAAAGAAGTTGTGGTCCTTATGTACAATGGAATATCACTCAGCCATGAAATCAATGTCATAAGGCTAGTAGCAGCATGATGAGTGGATTTAGGTACGACGATTCTAAGTGAAATAAGTCACACAGAAAAGGACACTTCTCATAAGGTATCACTGATAGAGGGAATGTAAAAACCGTTACACTTGAACTGAATTACAAAACAGAACAGAGTCACACATGCAGAAAACACACTATGGCTGCTTAACGGGAAAGGTGAGGTGGGGTGATACATAAAACAAGAGTATCAAATTAGCTCAGATACCGTTCCATAAACCCAATATGTAATAGACAAGACCTACTCCTTGCTCAGAGAACTGGACTCAACACGCCCTATTCACCGCACAACAATATATCTGACTAATAATAATCGTAAAACCTATGTATTGATATCTCTCTGTTAGTGTGTCAAGTGGGTGTAAAGCGGCATAAACACAGCAGTGAAAAGCAGCTAAACCCCATTATCAAAATAAATTACTTTGAAACACCCATGAAACAAAGACAGTGAAAGAGAGAGAAATTCTTACACAATGCGTTCAGGGGCTGTGATGCAACCTGGATTGACCATATCTAGACGCACAGTTGGATGCGACATAAGGGTGGACACTCTTGGGGCTGAGAGGTTTGGTGAGGTTGGGTGAGCAAACGCAGACCCTTTAAAGGAATACTGCGTGGTACCCATCGCATGGGTCCCAAATCTCCAGGTTCAAGGGCATCTTCCTACATCGAAAACATGCATGAGAAAACAAAAAGATGGTACACCATGTGATGGGGAAAGGTTTCTAAAACGCACCTCATTTCTCTTCTCCTTGTGCCCGGGTTCGCCATTCCAGCCGCTTTACTAACAATCTCCCTACTTGGAGCATCAGCACCTTTAACCTCCTGTTCCGTACAGGTTGCAATTTGTCCTGAGGATGAATGGGTAGACGGGGAACCAGTGAGAGACTAGCTCTTGGTGTTGGGACAGGCACAGGTCACTCTATTTTCCCATCAGGAAGAAGAATTAACCAGAGGCTCATCCTCCCCCCCGGAACCAGAACAGGGCCTGAAGCCATCCTGCGCTTTTGCGGCCAGCTCCCAAAAAAGCGAGTTGTAAAATGGAGCTTCAGGGCACTGCAATTCACAAACCTGCAGAGTTATAAATGATAACTCTCGTCCACAAATATATTGAGGGAAGGCAAAGAAGTGGATTTGAAATCAAGGCAGAATTGCAGGAAACAGATTTCAGGAGGTAGATTCGAATCGCCTTTAAAGCACATGAAAAGCGGCAAAACGTTGACAATGATGCCCTTGGCCAAAAAGGGCGTATGCGTTTTTTCCTGAATATATTCAGGAAAAAACGCATACGCCCTTTTTGGCCAACCAAGCAACCTGGAAAGGCAAATCAGCGCTACAAAGAAGACTCGCTACCCGTCGGTCAAAAGGGCCATGCTGAAAAACGTGTCAAAACCAGAAATGCAGGACAGGCCATGGAGAAATGGGAGCCTTGCTACACTGATGGGCGGGATGTAAATTGCCAACAGCCACTCTGGAGAAGTGTACGGTGTGTCCTGAAACATCTAAAAAACACAGCTTAGAGAGCATAGGGCACTTCCACTCATGGGGGTATAAATTGGGAAAATGAAAAATCAGCAAGACACAAGCACCCCAAAGTTTAGGGCTGCTCTGTTGACAAGGACCTCCACTTCATTCCACCTTCAATATCCCAGGAAAGAGAAAAATGGATAAAGAAGTTGTGGTCCTTATGTACAATGGAATATCACTCAGCCATGAAATCAATGTCATAAGGCTAGTAGCAGCATGATGAGTGGATTTAGGTACGACGATTCTAAGTGAAATAAGTCACACAGAAAAGGACACTTCTCATAAGGTATCACTGATAGAGGGAATGTAAAAGCCGTTACACTTGAACTGAATTACAAAACAGAACAGAGTCACACATGCAGAAAACACACTATGGCTGCTTAACGGGAAAGGTGAGGTGGGGTGATACATGAAACAAGGGTTTCAAATTAGCTCAGATACCGTTCCATAAACCCAATATGTAATAGACAAGACCTACTCCTTGCTCAGAGAACTGGACTCAACACGCCCTATTCACCGCACAAGAATATATCTGACTAGTAATAATCTTAAAACCTATGTATTGATATCTCTCTGTTAGTGTGTCAAGTGGGTGTAAAGCGGCATAAACACAGCAGTGAAAAGCAGCTAAACCCCATTATCAAAATAAATTACTTTGAAACACCCATGAAACAAAGACAGTGAAAGAGAGAGAAATTCTTACACAATGCGTTCAGGGGCTGTGATGCAACCTGGATTGACCATATCTAGACCCACAGCTGGATGAGACATAAGGGTGGACACTCTTGGGGCTGAGAGGTTTGGTGAGGTTGGGTGAGCAAACGCAGACCCTTTAAAGTAATACTGCGTGGTACCCATCGCATGGGTCCCAAATCTCCAGGTTCAAGGGCATCTTCCTACATCGAAAACATGCATGAGAAAACAAAAAGATGGTACACCATGTGATGGGGAAAGGTTTCTAAAACGCACCTCATTTCTCTTCTCCTTGTGCCCGGGTTCGCCATTCCAGCCGCTTTACTAACAATCTCCCTACTTGGAGCATCAGCACCTTTAACCTCCTGTTCCGTACAGGTTGCAATTTGTCCTGAGGATGAACGGGTAGACGGGGAACCAGTGAGAGACTAGCTCTTGGTGTTGGGACAGGCACAGGTCACTCTATTTTCCCATCAGGAAGAAGAATTAACCAGAGGCTCATCCTCCCCCCCGGAACCAGAACAGGGCCTGAAGCCATCCTGCGCTTTTGCGGCCAGCTCCCAAAAAAGCGAGTTGTAAAATGGAGCTTCAGGGCACTGCAATTCACAAACCTGCAGAGTTATAAATGATAACTCTCGTCCACAAATATATTGAGGGAAGGCAAAGAAGTGGATTTGAAATCAAGGCAGAATTGCAGGAAACAGATTTCAGGAGGTAGATTCGAATCGCCTTTAAAGCACATGAAAAGCGGCAAAACGTTGACAATGATGCCCTTGGCCAAAAAGGGCGTATGCGTTTTTTCCTGAATATATTCAGGAAAAAACGCATACGCCCTTTTTGGCCAACCAAGCAACCTGGAAAGGCAAATCAGCGCTACAAAGAAGACTCGCTACCCGTCGGTCAAAAGGGCCATGCTGAAAAACGTGTCAAAACCAGAAATGCAGGACAGGCCATGGAGAAATGGGAGCCTTGCTACACTGATGGGCGGGATGTAAATTGCCAACAGCCACTCTGGAGAAGTGTACGGTGTGTCCTGAAACATCTAAAAAACACAGCTTAGAGAGCATAGGGCACTTCCACTCATGGGGGTATAAATTGGGAAAATGAAAAATCAGCAAGACACAAGCACCCCAAAGTTTAGGGCTGCTCTGTTGACAAGGACCTCCACTTCATTCCACCTTCAATATCCCAGGAAAGAGAAAAATGGATAAAGAAGTTGTGGTCCTTATGTACAATGGAATATCACTCAGCCATGAAATCAATGTCATAAGGCTAGTAGCAGCATGATGAGTGGATTTAGGTACGACGATTCTAAGTGAAATAAGTCACACAGAAAAGGACACTTCTCATAAGGTATCACTTATAGAGGGAATGTAAAAGCCGTTACACTTGAACTGAATTACAAAACAGAACAGAGTCACACATGCAGAAAACACACTATGGCTGCTTAACGGGAAAGGTGAGGTGGGGTGATACATAAAACAAGGGTTTCAAATTAGCTCAGATACCGTTCCATAAACCCAATATGTAATAGACAAGACCTACTCCTTGCTCAGAGAACTGGACTCAACACGCCCTATTCACCGCACAAGAATATATCTGACTAGTAATAATCTTAAAACCTATGTATTGATATCTCTCTGTTAGTGTGTCAAGTGGGTGTAAAGCGGCATAAACACAGCAGTGAAAAGCAGCTAAACCCCATTATCAAAATAAATTACTTTGAAACACCCATGAAACAAAGACAGTGAAAGAGAGAGAAATTCTTACACAATGCGTTCAGGGGCTGTGATGCAACCTGGATTGACCATATCTAGACCCACAGCTGGATGAGACATAAGGGTGGACACTCTTGGGGCTGAGAGGTTTGGTGAGGTTGGGTGAGCAAACGCAGACCCTTTAAAGTAATACTGCGTGGTACCCATCGCATGGGTCCCAAATCTCCAGGTTCAAGGGCATCTTCCTACATCGAAAACATGCATGAGAAAACAAAAAGATGGTACACCATGTGATGGGGAAAGGTTTCTAAAACGCACCTCATTTCTCTTCTCCTTGTGCCCGGGTTCGCCATTCCAGCCGCTTTACTAACAATCTCCCTACTTGGAGCATCAGCACCTTTAACCTCCTGTTCCGTACAGGTTGCAATTTGTCCTGAGGATGAACGGGTAGACGGGGAACCAGTGAGAGACTAGCTCTTGGTGTTGGGACAGGCACAGGTCACTCTATTTTCCCATCAGGAAGAAGAATTAACCAGAGGCTCATCCTCCCCCCCGGAACCAGAACAGGGCCTGAAGCCATCCTGCGCTTTTGCGGCCAGCTCCCAAAAAAGCGAGTTGTAAAATGGAGCTTCAGGGCACTGCAATTCACAAACCTGCAGAGTTATAAATGATAACTCTCGTCCACAAATATATTGAGGGAAGGCAAAGAAGTGGATTTGAAATCAAGGCAGAATTGCAGGAAACAGATTTCAGGAGGTAGATTCGAATCGCCTTTAAAGCACATGAAAAGCGGCAAAACGTTGACAATGATGCCCTTGGCCAAAAAGTGCGTATGCGTTTTTTCCTGAATATATTCAGGAAAAAACGCATACGCCCTTTTTGGCCAACCAAGCAACCTGGAAAGGCAAATCAGCGCTACAAAGAAGACTCGCTACCCGTCGGTCAAAAGGGCCATGCTGAAAAACGTGTCAAAACCAGAAATGCAGGACAGGCCATGGAGAAATGGGAGCCTTGCTACACTGATGGGCGGGATGTAAATTGCCAACAGCCACTCTGGAGAAGTGTACGGTGTGTCCTGAAACATCTAAAAAACACAGCTTAGAGAGCATAGGGCACTTCCACTCATGGGGGTATAAATTGGGAAAATGAAAAATCAGCAAGACACAAGCACCCCAAAGTTTAGGGCTGCTCTGTTGACAAGGACCTCCACTTCATTCCACCTTCAATATCCCAGGAAAGAGAAAAATGGATAAAGAAGTTGTGGTCCTTATGTACAATGGAATATCACTCAGCCATGAAATCAATGTCATAAGGCTAGTAGCAGCATGATGAGTGGATTTAGGTACGACGATTCTAAGTGAAATAAGTCACACAGAAAAGGACACTTCTCATAAGGTATCACTTATAGAGGGAATGTAAAAGCCGTTACACTTGAACTGAATTACAAAACAGAACAGAGTCACACATGCAGAAAACACACTATGGCTGCTTAACGGGAAAGGTGAGGTGGGGTGATACATAAAACAAGGGTTTCAAATTAGCTCAGATACCGTTCCATAAACCCAATATGTAATAGACAAGACCTACTCCTTGCTCAGAGAACTGGACTCAACACGCCCTATTCACCGCACAAGAATATATCTGACTAGTAATAATCTTAAAACCTATGTATTGATATCTCTCTGTTAGTGTGTCAAGTGGGTGTAAAGCGGCATAAACACAGCAGTGAAAAGCAGCTAAACCCCATTATCAAAATAAATTACTTTGAAACACCCATGAAACAAAGACAGTGAAAGAGAGAGAAATTCTTACACAATGCGTTCAGGGGCTGTGATGCAACCTGGATTGACCATATCTAGACCCACAGCTGGATGAGACATAAGGGTGGACACTCTTGGGGCTGAGAGGTTTGGTGAGGTTGGGTGAGCAAACGCAGACCCTTTAAAGTAATACTGCGTGGTACCCATCGCATGGGTCCCAAATCTCCAGGTTCAAGGGCATCTTCCTACATCGAAAACATGCATGAGAAAACAAAAAGATGGTACACCATGTGATGGGGAAAGGTTTCTAAAACGCACCTCATTTCTCTTCTCCTTGTGCCCGGGTTCGCCATTCCAGCCGCTTTACTAACAATCTCCCTACTTGGAGCATCAGCACCTTTAACCTCCTGTTCCGTACAGGTTGCAATTTGTCCTGAGGATGAACGGGTAGACGGGGAACCAGTGAGAGACTAGCTCTTGGTGTTGGGACAGGCACAGGTCACTCTATTTTCCCATCAGTAAGAAGAATTAACCAGAGGCTCATCCTCCCCCCCGGAACCAGAACAGGGCCTGAAGCCATCCTGCGCTTTTGCGGCCAGCTCCCAAAAAAGCGAGTTGTAAAATGGAGCTTCAGGGCACTGCAATTCACAAACCTGCAGAGTTATAAATGATAACTCTCGTCCACAAATATATTGAGGGAAGGCAAAGAAGTGGATTTGAAATCAAGGCAGAATTGCAGGAAACAGATTTCAGGAGGTAGATTCGAATCGCCTTTAAAGCACATGAAAAGCGGCAAAACGTTGACAATGATGCCCTTGGCCAAAAAGTGCGTATGCGTTTTTTCCTGAATATATTCAGGAAAAAACGCATACGCCCTTTTTGGCCAACCAAGCAACCTGGAAAGGCAAATCAGCGCTACAAAGAAGACTCGCTACCCGTCGGTCAAAAGGGCCATGCTGAAAAAAGTCTCAAAACCAGAAATGCAGGACAGGCCATGGAGAAATGGGAGCCTTGCTACACTGATGGGCGGGATGTAAATTGCCAACAGCCACTCTGGAGAAGTGTACGGTGTGTCCTGAAACATCTAAAAAACACAGCTTAGAGAGCATAGGGCACTTCCACTCATGGGGGTATAAATTGGGAAAATGAAAAATCAGCAAGACACAAGCACCCCAAAGTTTAGGGCTGCTCTGTTGACAAGGACCTCCACTTCATTCCACCTTCAATATCCCAGGAAAGAGAAAAATGGATAAAGAAGTTGTGGTCCTTATGTACAATGGAATATCACTCAGCCATGAAATCAATGTCATAAGGCTAGTAGCAGCATGATGAGTGGATTTAGGTACGACGATTCTAAGTGAAATAAGTCACACAGAAAAGGACACTTCTCATAAGGTATCACTTAAGGAGGGAATGTAAAAAGCGTTACACTTGAACTGAATTACAAAACAGAACAGAGTCACACATGCAGAAAACACACTATGGCTGCTTAACGGGAAAGGTGAGGTGGCGTGATACATAAAACAAGGGTTTCAAATTAGCTCAGATACCGTTCCATAAACCCAATATGTAATAGACAAGACCTACTCTTTGCTCAGAGAACTGGACTCAACACGCCCTATTCACCGCACAAGAATATATCTGACTAGTAATAATCTTAAAACCTATGTATTGATATCTCTCTGTTAGTGTGTCAAGTGGGTGTAAAGCGGCATAAACACAGCAGTGAAAAGCAGCTAAACCCCATTATCAAAATAAATTACTTTGAAACACCCATGAAACAAAGACAGTGAAAGAGAGAGAAATTCTTACACAATGCGTTCAGGGGCTGTGATGCAACCTGGATTGACCATATCTAGACCCACAGCTGGATGAGACATAAGGGTGGACACTCTTGGGGCTGAGAGGTTTGGTGAGGTTGGGTGAGCAAACGCAGACCCTTTAAAGTAATACTGCGTGGTACCCATCGCATGGGTCCCAAATCTCCAGGTTCAAGGGCATCTTCCTACATCGAAAACATGCATGAGAAAACAAAAAGATGGTACACCATGTGATGGGGAAAGGTTTCTAAAACGCACCTCATTTCTCTTCTCCTTGTGCCCGGGTTCGCCATTCCAGCCACTTTACTAACAATCTCCCTACTTGGAGCATCAGCACCTTTAACCTCCTGTTCCGTACAGGTTGCAATTTGTCCTGAGGATGAACGGGTAGACGGGGAACCAGTGAGAGACTAGCTCTTGGTGTTGGGACAGGCACAGGTCACTCTATTTTCCCATCAGGAAGAAGAATTAACCACAGGCTCATCCCCCCCCCGGGAACCAGAACAGGGCCTGAAGCCATCCTGCGCTTTTGCGGCCAGCTCCCAAAAAAGCGAGTAGTAAAATGGAGCTTCAGGGCACTGCAATTCACAAACCTGCAGAGTTATAAATGATAACTCTCGTCCACAAATATATTGAGGGAAGGCAAAGAAGAGGATTTGAAATCAAGGCAGATTTGCAGGAAACAGATTTCAGGAGGTAGATTCGAATTGCCTTTAAAGCCCATGAAAAGCGGCAAAACGTTGACAATGATGCCCTTGGCCAAAAAGGGCGTATGCGTTTTTTCCTGAATATATTCAGGAAAAAACGCATACGCCCTTTTTGTCCAACCAAGCAACCTGGAAAGTCAAATCAGCGCTACAAAGAAGACTCGCTACCCATTGGTCAAAAGGGCCATGCTGAAAAATGTCTCAAAACCAGAAATGCAGGACAGGCCATGGAGAAATGGGAGCCTTGCTACACTGATGGGCGGGATGTAAATTGCCAACAGCCACTCTGGAGAAGTGTACGGTGTGTCCTGAAACATCTAAAAAACACAGCTTAGAGAGCATAGGGCACTTCCACTCATGGGGGTATAAATTGGGAAAATGAAAAATCAGCAAGACACAAGCACCCCAAAGTTTAGGGCTGCTCTGTTGACAAGGACCTCCACTTCATTCCACCTTCAATATCCCAGGAAAGAGAAAAATGGATAAAGAAGTTGTGGTCCTTATGTACAATGGAATATCACTCAGCCATGAAATCAATGTCATAAGGCTAGTAGCAGCATGATGAGTGGATTTAGGTACGACGATTCTAAGTGAAATAATTCACACAGAAAAGGACACTTCTCATAAGGTATCACTTAAGGAGGGAATGTAAAAAGCGTTACACTTGAACTGAATTACAAAACAGAACAGAGTCACACATGCAGAAAACACACTATGGCTGCTTAACGGGAAAGGTGAGGTGGCGTGATACATAAAACAAGGGTTTCAAATTAGCTCAGATACCGTTCCATAAACCCAATATGTAATAGACAAGACCTACTCTTTGCTCAGAGAACTGGACTCAACACACCCTATTCACCGCACAAGAATATATCTGACTAGTAATAATCTTAAAACCTATGTATTGATATCTCTCTGTTAGTGTGTCAAGTGGGTGTAAAGCGGCATAAACACAGCAGTGAAAAGCAGCTAAACCCCATTATCAAAATAAATTACTTTGAAAAACCCATGAAACAAAGACAGTGAAAGAGAGAGAAATTCTTACACAATGTGTTCAGGGGCTGTGATGCAACCTGGATTGACCATATCTAGACCCACAGCTGGATGAGACATAAGGGTGGACACTCTTGGGGCTGAGAGGTTTGGTGAGGTTGGGTGAGCAAATGCAGACCCTTTAAAGTAATACTGCGTGGTACCCATCGCATGGGTCCCAAATCTCCAGGTTCAAGGGCATCTTCCTACATCGAAAACATGCATGAGAAAACAAAATGATGGTACACCATGTGATGGGGAAAGGTTTCTAAAACGCACCTCATTTCTCTTCTCCTTGTGCCCGGGTTCGCCATTCCAGCCGCTTTACTAACAATCTCCCTACTTGGAGCATCAGCACCTTTAACCTCCTGTTCCGTACAGGTTGCAATTTGTCCTGAGGATGTACGGGAAGACGGGGAACCAGTGAGAGACTAGCTCTTGGTGTTGGGACAGGCACAGGTCACTCTATTTTCCCATCAGGAAGAAGAATTAACCACAGGCTCATCCTCCCCCCCGGAACCAGAACAGGGCCTGAAGCCATCCAGTGCTTTTGCGGCCAGCTCCCAAAAAAGCGAGTTGTAAAATGGAGCTTCAGGGCACTGCAATTCACAAACCTGCAGAGTTATAAATGATAACTCTCGTCCACAAATATATTGAGGGAAGGCAATGAAGAGGATTTGAAATCAAGGCAGAATTGCAGGAAACAGATTTCAGGAGGTAGATTCGAATCGCCTTTAAAGCACATGAAAAGCGGCAAAACATTGACAATGATGCCCTTGGCCAAAAATGGCGTATGCGTTTTTTCCTGAATATATTCAGGAAAAAACGCATACGCCCTTTTTGGCCAACCAAGCAACCTGGAAAGGCAAATCAGGGCCACAAGGAAGACTCGCTACCCATCGGTCAAAAGGGCCATGCTGAAAAAAGTCTCAAAAGCAGAAATGCAGGACAGGCCATGGAGAAATGGGAGCCTTGCTACACTGATGGGCGGGATGTAAATTGCCAACAGCCACTCTGGAGAAGTGTACGGTGTGTCCAGAAACATCTAAAAAACACAGCTTAGAGAGCATAGGGCACTTCCACTCATGGGGGTATAAATTGGGAAAATGAAAAATCAGCAAGACACAAGCACCCCAAAGTTTAGGGCTGCTCTGTTGACAAGGACCTCCACTTCATTCCACCTTCAATATCCCAGGAAAGAGAAAAATGGATAAAGAAATTGTGGTCCTTATGTACAATGGAATATCACTCAGCCATGAAATCAATGTCATAAGGCTAGTAGCAGCATGATGAGTGGATTTAGGTACGACGATTCTAAGTGAAATAAGTCACACAGAAAAGGACACTTCTCATAAGGTATCACTTATAGAGGGAATGTAAAAAGCGTTACACTTGAACTGAATTACAAAACAGAACAGAGTCACACATGCAGAAAACACACTATGGCTGCTTAACGGGAAAGGTGAGGTGGGGTGATACATAAAACAAGGGTTTCAAATTAGCTCAGATACCGTTCCATAAACCCAATATGTAATAGAAAAGACCTACTCCTTGCTCAGAGAACTGGACTCAACACGCCCTATTCACCGCACAAGAATATATCTGACTAGTAATAATCTTAAAACCTATGTATTGATATCTCTCTGTTAGTGTGTCAAGTGGGTGTAAAGCGGCATAAACACAGCAGTGAAAAGCAGCTAAACCCCATTATCAAAATAAATTACTTTGAAAAACCCATGAAACAAAGACAGTGAAAGAGAGAGAAATTCTTACACAATGTGTTCAGGGGCTGTGATGCAACCTGGATTGACCATATCTAGACCCACAGCTGGATGAGACATAAGGGTGGACACTCTTGGGGCTGAGAGGTTTGGTGAGGTTGGGTGAGCAAATGCAGACCCTTTAAAGTAATACTGCGTGGTACCCATCGCATGGGTCCCAAATCTCCAGGTTCAAGGGCATCTTCCTACATCGAAAACATGCATGAGAAAACAAAATGATGGTACACCATGTGATGGGGAAAGGTTTCTAAAACGCACCTCATTTCTCTTCTCCTTGTGCCCGGGTTCGCCATTCCAGCCGCTTTACTAACAATCTCCCTACTTGGAGCATCAGCACCTTTAACCTCCTGTTCCGTACAGGTTGCAATTTGTCCTGAGGATGTACGGGAAGACGGGGAACCAGTGAGAGACTAGCTCTTGGTGTTGGGACAGGCACAGGTCACTCTATTTTCCCATCAGGAAGAAGAATTAACCACAGGCTCATCCTCCCCCCCGGAACCAGAACAGGGCCTGAAGCCATCCAGTGCTTTTGCGGCCAGCTCCCAAAAAAGCGAGTTGTAAAATGGAGCTTCAGGGCACTGCAATTCACAAACCTGCAGAGTTATAAATGATAACTCTCGTCCACAAATATATTGAGGGAAGGCAATGAAGAGGATTTGAAATCAAGGCAGAATTGCAGGAAACAGATTTCAGGAGGTAGATTCGAATCGCCTTTAAAGCACATGAAAAGCGGCAAAACATTGACAATGATGCCCTTGGCCAAAAATGGCGTATGCGTTTTTTCCTGAATATATTCAGGAAAAAACGCATACGCCCTTTTTGGCCAACCAAGCAACCTGGAAAGGCAAATCAGGGCCACAAGGAAGACTCGCTACCCATCGGTCAAAAGGGCCATGCTGAAAAAAGTCTCAAAAGCAGAAATGCAGGACAGGCCATGGAGAAATGGGAGCCTTGCTACACTGATGGGCGGGATGTAAATTGCCAACAGCCACTCTGGAGAAGTGTACGGTGTGTCCAGAAACATCTAAAAAACACAGCTTAGAGAGCATAGGGCACTTCCACTCATGGGGGTATAAATTGGGAAAATGAAAAATCAGCAAGACACAAGCACCCCAAAGTTTAGGGCTGCTCTGTTGACAAGGACCTCCACTTCATTCCACCTTCAATATCCCAGGAAAGAGAAAAATGGATAAAGAAATTGTGGTCCTTATGTACAATGGAATATCACTCAGCCATGAAATCAATGTCATAAGGCTAGTAGCAGCATGATGAGTGGATTTAGGTACGACGATTCTAAGTGAAATAAGTCACACAGAAAAGGACACTTCTCATAAGGTATCACTTATAGAGGGAATGTAAAAAGCGTTACACTTGAACTGAATTACAAAACAGAACAGAGTCACACATGCAGAAAACACACTATGGCTGCTTAACGGGAAAGGTGAGGTGGGGTGATACATAAAACAAGGGTTTCAAATTAGCTCAGATACCGTTCCATAAACCCAATATGTAATAGAAAAGACCTACTCCTTGCTCAGAGAACTGGACTCAACACGCCCTATTCACCGCACAAGAATATATCTGACTAGTAATAATCTTAAAACCTATGTATTGATATCTCTCTGTTAGTGTGTCAAGTGGGTGTAAAGCGGCATAAACACAGCAGTGAAAAGCAGCTAAACCCCATTATCAAAATAAATTACTTTGAAACACCCATGAAACAAAGACAGTGAAAGAGAGAGAAATTCTTACACAATGCGTTCAGGGGCTGTGATGCAACCTGGATTGACCATATCTAGACCCACAGCTGGATGAGACATAAGGGTGGACACTCTTGGGGCTGAGAGGTTTGGTGAGGTTGGGTGAGCAAACGCAGACCCTTTAAAGTAATACTGCGTGGTACCCATCGCATGGGTCCCAAATCTCCAGGTTCAAGGGCATCTTCCTACATCGAAAACATGCATGAGAAAACAAAAAGATGGTACACCATGTGATGGGGAAAGGTTTCTAAAACTCACCTCATTTCTCTTCTCCTTGTGCTCGGGTTCGCCATTCCAGCCGCTTTACTAACAATCTCCCTACTTGGAGCATCAGCACCTTTAACCTCCTGTTCCATACAGGTTGCAATTTGTCCTGAGGATGAACGGGTAGACGGGGAACCAGTGAGAGACTAGCTCTTGGTGTTGGGACAGGCACAGGTCACTCTATTTTCCATCAGGAAGAAGAATTAACCACAGGCTCATCCTCCCCCCCGCAACCAGAACAGGGCCTGAAGCCATCCTGCGCTTTTGCGGCCAGCTCCCAAAAAAGCGAGTTGTAAAATGGAGCTTCAGGGCACTGCAATTCACAAACCTGCAGAGTTATAAATGATAACTCTCGTCCACAAATATATTGAGGGAAGGCAAAGAAGTGGATTTGAAATCAAGGCAGAATTGCAGGAAACAGATTTCAGGAGGTAGATTCGAATCGCCTTTAAAGCACATGAAAAGCGGCAAAACGTTGACAATGATGCCCTTGGCCAAAAGGTGCGTATGCGTTTTTTCCTGAATATATTCAGGAAAAAACGCATACGCCCTTTTTGGCCAACCAAGCAACCTGGAAAGGCAAATCAGCGCTACAAAGAAGACTCGCTACCCGTCGGTCAAAAGGGCCATGCTGAAAAAAGTCTCAAAACCAGAAATGCAGGACAGGCCATGGAGAAATGGGAGCCTTGCTACACTGATGGGCGGGATGTAAATTGCCAACAGCCACTCTGGAGAAGTGTACGGTGTGTCCTGAAACATCTAAAAAACACAGCTTAGAGAGCATAGGGCACTTCCACTCATGGGGGTATAAATTGGGAAAATGAAAAATCAGCAAGACACAAGCACCCCAAAGTTTAGGGCTGCTCCGTTGACAAGGACCTCCACTTCATTCCACCTTCAATATCCCAGGAAAGAGAAAAATGGATAAAGAAGTTGTGGTCCTTATGTACAATGGAATATCACTCAGCCATGAAATCAATGTCATAAGGCTAGTAGCAGCATGATGAGTGGATTTAGGTACGACGATTCTAAGTGAAATAAGTCACACAGAAAAGGACACTTCTCATAAGGTATCACTTAAGGAGGGAATGTAAAAAGCGTTACACTTGAACTGAATTACAAAACAGAACAGAGTCACACATGCAGAAAACACACTATGGCTGCTTAACGGGAAAGGTGAGGTGGCGTGATACATAAAACAAGGGTTTCAAATTAGCTCAGATACCGTTCCATAAACCCAATATGTAATAGACAAGACCTACTCTTTGCTCAGAGAACTGGACTCAACACGCCCTATTCACCGCACAAGAATATATCTGACTAGTAATAATCTTAAAACCTATGTATTGATATCTCTCTGTTAGTGTGTCAAGTGGGTGTAAAGCGGCATAAACACAGCAGTGAAAAGCAGCTAAACCCCATTATCAAAATAAATTACTTTGAAACACCCATGAAACAAAGACAGTGAAAGAGAGAGAAATTCTTACACAATGCGTTCAGGGGCTGTGATGCAACCTGGATTGACCATATCTAGACCCACAGCTGGATGAGACATAAGGGTGGACACTCTTGGGGCTGAGAGGTTTGGTGAGGTTGGGTGAGCAAACGCAGACCCTTTAAAGTAATACTGCGTGGTACCCATCGCATGGGTCCCAAATCTCCAGGTTCAAGGGCATCTTCCTACATCGAAAACATGCATGAGAAACCCAGAAGATGGTACACCGTGTGATGGGGAAAGGTTTCTAAAACGCACCTCATTTCTCATCTCCTTGTGCCCGGGTTCGCCATTCCAGCCGCTTTACTAGCAATCTCCCTACTTGGAGCATCAGCACCTTTAACCTCCGGTTCCGTACAGGTTGCAATTTGTCCTGAGGATGAACGGGAAGACGGGGAACCAACGAGAGACTAGCTCTTGGTGTCGGGACAGGCACAGGTCACTCGATTTTCCCATCAGGAAGAAGAATTAACCACAGGCTCAGCCTGCCTCCCGGAAAAAGAACAGGGCCTGAAGCCATCCTGCACTTTTGCGGCCAGCTCCCAAAAAAGCGAGTTGTAAAATGGAGGTTCAGGGCACTGCAATTCACAAACCTGCAGAGTTATAAATGATAACTCTCGTCCACAAATATATTGAGGGAAGGCAAAGAAGAGGATTTGAAATCAAGGCAGAATTGCACGAAACAGATTTCAGGAGGTAGATACGAATCGCCTTTAAAGCACATGAAAAGCGGAAAACGTTGACAATGATGCCCTTGGCCAAAAAGGGCGTATGCGTTTTTTCCTGAATATATTCAGGAAAAAACGCATACGCCCTTTTTGGCCAACCAAGCAACCTGGAAAGGCAAATCAGCGCTACAGAGAAGTCTCGTTTCCCATCGGTCAAAAGGGCCATGCTGAAAAAAGTGTCAAAACCAGAAATGCAGGACAGGCCATGGAGAAATGGGAGCCTTGCTACACTGATGGGCGGGATGTAAATTGCCAACAGCCACTCTGGAGAAGTGTACGGTGTGTCCTGAAACATCTGAAAAACACAGCTTAGAGAGCATAGGGCACTTCCACTCATGGGGGTATAAATAGGGAAAATGAAAAATCAGCAAGACACAAGCACCCCAAAGTTGAGGGCTGCTCTGTTGACAAGGACCTCCACTTCATTCCACCTTAAATATCCCAGGAAAGAGAAAAATGGATAAAGAAGTTGTGGTCTTTATGTACAATGGAATATCACTCAGCCATGAAATCAATGTCATAAGGTTAGTAGCAGCATGATGAGTGGATTTAGGTACGACGATTCTAAGTGAAATAAGTCACACAGAAAAGGACACTTCTCATAAGGTATCACTGATAGAGGGAATATAAAAACCGTTACACTTGAACTGAATTACAAAACAGAACAGAGTCACACATGCAGAAAACACACTATGGCTGCTTAACGGGAAAGGTGAGGTGGGGTGATACATAAAACAAGGGTATCAAATTAGCTCAGATACCGTTCCATAAACCCAATATGTAATAGACAAGACCTATTCCTTGCTCAGAGAACTGGACTCAACACGCCCTATTCACCGCACAAGAATATATCTGACTAGTAATAATCTTAAAACCTGTGTATTGATATCTCTCTGTTAGTGTGTCAAGTGGGTGTAAAGCGGCATAAACACAGCAGTGAAAAGCAGCTAAACCCCATTATGAAAATAAATTACTTTGAAAAACCCGTGAAACAACGACAGTGAAAGAGAGGGAAATTCTTACACAATGCGTTCAGAGGCTGTGATGCAACCTGGATTGACCATATCTAGACCCACAGCTGGATGAGACATAAGGGTGGACACTCTTGGGGCTGAGAGTTTTGGTGAGGTTGGGTGAGCAAACGCAGACCCTTTAAAGTAATACTGCGTGGTACCCATCGCATGGGTCCCAAATCTCCAGCTTCAAGGGCATCTTCCTACATCGAAAACATGCATGAGAAACCCAGAAGATAGTACACCGTGTGATGGGGAAAGGTTTCTAAAACGCACCTCATTTCTCATCTCCTTGTGCCCGGGTTCGCCATTCCAGCCGCTTTACTAGCAATCTCCCTACTTGGAGCATCAGCACCTTTAACCTCCTGTTCCGTACAGGTTGCAATTTGTCCTGAGGATGAACGGGAAGACGGGGAACCAACGAGAGACTAGCTCTTGGTGTTGGGACAGGCACAGGTCACTCTATTTTCCCATCAGGAAGAAGAATTAACCACAGGCTCAGCCTGCCCCCCGGAACCAGAACAGGGCCTGAAGCCATCCTGCGCTTTTGCGGCCAGCTCCCAAAAAAGCGAGTTGTAAAATGGAGGTTCAGGGCAGTGCAATTCACAAACCTGCAGAGTTATAAATGATAACTCTCGTCCACAAATATATTGAGGGAAGGCAAAGAAGAGGATTTGAAATCAAGGCAGAATTGCAGGAAACAGATTTCAGGAGGTAGATTCGAATCACCTTTAAAGCACATGAAAAGCGGCAAAATGTTGACAATGATGCCCTTGGCCAAAAAGGGCGTATGCGTTTTTTCCTGAATATATTCAGGAAAAAACGCATACGCTCTTTTTGGCCAACCAAGCAACCTGGAAAGGCAAATCAGCGCTACAAAGAAGTCTCGCTTCCCATTGGTCAAAAGGGCCATGCTGAAAAAAGTGTCAAAACCAGAAATGCAGGACAGGCCATGGAGAAATGAGAGCCTTGCTACACTGATGGGCGGGATGTAAATTGCCAACAGCCACTCTGGAGAAGTGTACGGTGTGTCCTGAAACATCTGAAAAACACAGCTTAGAGAGCATAGGGCACTACCACTCATGGTGGTATAAATTGGGAAAATGAAAAATCAGCAAGACACAAGCACCCCAAAGTTGAGGGCTTCTCTGTTGACAAGGACGTCCACTTCATTCCACCTTAAATATCCACGGAAAGAGAAAATTGGATAAAGAAGTTGTGGTCCTTATGTACAATGGAATATCACTCAGCCATGAAATCAATGTCATAAGGTTAGTAGCAGCATGATGAGTGGATTTAGGTACGACGATTCTAAGTGAAATAAGTCACACAGAAAAGGACTCTTCTCATAAGGTATCACTTTTAGAGGGAATGTAAAAACCGTTACACTTGAACTGAATTACAAAACAGAACAGAGTCACACATGCAGAAAACAGACTATGGCTGCTTAACGGGAAAGGTGAGGTGGGGTGATACATAAAACAAGGGTATCAAATTAGCTCAGATACCGTTCCATAAACCCAATATGTAGTAGACAAGACCTACTCCTTGCTCAGAGAACTGGACTCAACACGCCCTATTCACCGCACAAGAATATATCTGACTAGTAATAATCTTAAAACCTATGTATTGATATCTCTCTGTTAGTGTGTCAAGTGGGAGTAAAGCGGCATAAACACAGCCGTGAAAAGCAGGTAAACCCCATTATGAAAATAAATTACTTTGAAAAACCCATGAAACAACGACAGTGAAAGAGATAGAAATTCTTACACAATGAGTTCAGGGGCTGTGATGCAACCTGGATTGAACATATCTAGACCCACAGCTGGATGAGACATAAGGGTGGACACTCTTGGGGCTGAGAGGTTTGGTGAGGTTCGGTGAGCAAAGGCAGACCCTTTAAAGTAATACTGCGTGGTACCCATCGCATGGGTCCCAAATCTCCAGGTTCAAGGGCATCTTCCTACATCGAAAACATGCATGAGAACCCCAGAAGATGGTACACCGTGTGATGGGGAAAGGTTTCTAAAACGCACCTCATTTCTCATCTCCTTGTGCCCGGGTTCGCCTTTCCAGCCGCTTTACTACCAATCTCCCTACTTGGAGCATCAACACCTTTAACCTCCTGTTCCGTACAGGTTGCAATTTGTCCTGAGGATGAACGGGAAGACAGGGAACCAACGAGAGACTAGCTCTTGGTGTCGGGACAGGCACAGGTCACTCTATTTTCCCATCAGGAAGAAGAATTAACCACAGGCTCAGCCTGCCCCCCGGAACCAGATCAGGGCCTGAAGCCATCCTGCGCTTTTGCGGCCAGCTCCCAAAAAAGCGAATTGTAGAATGGAGGTTCAGGGCAGTGCAATTCACAAACCTGCAGAGTTATAAATGATAACTCTCGTCCACAAATATATTGAGGGAAGGCAAAGAAGAGGATTTGAAATCAAGGCAGAATTGCAGGAAACAGATTTCAGGAGGTAGATTCGAATCGCCTTTAAAGCACATGAAAAGCGGCAAAATGTTGACAATGATGCCCTTGGCTAAAAAGGGCGTATGCGTTTTTTCCTGAATATATTCAGGAAAAAACGCATACGCCCTTTTTGGCCAACCAAGCAACCTGGAAAGGCAAATCAGCGCTACAAAGAAGTCTCGCTTCCCATCGGTCAAAAGGGCCATGCTGAAAAAAGTGTCAAAACCAGAAATGCAGGACAGGCCATGGAGAAATGAGAGACTTGCTACACTGATGGGCGGGATGTAAATTGCCAACAGCCACTCTGGAGAAGTGTACGGTGTGTCCTGAAACATCTGAAAAACACAGCTTAGAGAGCATAGGGCACTTCCACTCATGGGGGTATAAATTGGGAAAATGAAAAATCAGCAAGACACAAGCACCCCAAAGTTGAGGGCTGCTCTGTTGACAAGGACCTCCACTTCATTCCACCTTCAATATCCCAGGAAAGAGAAAAATGGATAAAGAAGTTGTGGTCCTTATGTACAATGGAATATCACTCAGCCATGAAATCAATGTCATAAGGTTAGTAGCAGCATGATGAGTGGATTTAGGTACGACGATTCTAAGTGAAATAAGTCACACAGAAAAGGACACTTCTCATAAGGTATCACTTTTAGAGGGAATGTAAAAAACGTTACACTTGAACTGAATTACAAAACAGAACAGAGTCACACATGCAGAAAACACACTATGGCTGCTTAACGGGAAAGGTGAGGTGGGGTGATACATAAAACAAGGGTATCAAATTAGCTCAGATACCATTCCGTAAACCCAATATGTAGTAGACAAGACCTACTCCTTGCTCAGAGAACTGGACTCAACACTCCCTATTCACCGCACAAGAATATACCTGACTAGTAATAATCTTAAAACCTATGTATTGATATCTCTCTGTTAGTGTGTGAAGTGGGTGTAAAGCGGCATAAACACAGCAGTGAAAAGCAGCTAAACCCCATTATGAAAATATATTACTTTGAAAAACCCATGAAACAACGACAGTGAAAGAGATAGAAATACTTACACAATGAGTTCAGGGGCTGTGATGCAACCTGGATTGACCATATCTAGACCCACAGCTGGATGAGGCATAAGGGTGGACACTCTTGGGGCTGAGAGGTTTGGTGAGGTTGGGTGAGCAAACACAGACCCTTTAAAGTAATACTGCGTGGTACCCATCGCATGGGTCCCAAATCTCCAGGTTCAAGGGCATCTTCCTACATCGAAAACATGCATGAGAAACCCAGAAGATGGTACACCGTGTGATAGGGAAAGGTTTCTAAAACGCACCTCATTTCTCATCTCCTTGTGCCCGGGTTCGCCATTCCAGCCGCTTTACTAGCAATCTCCCTACTTGGAGCATCAGCACCTTTAACCTCCTGTTCCGTACAGGTTGCAATTTGTCCTGAGGATGAACGGGAAGACGGGGAACCAACGAGAGACAAGCTCTTGGTGTCGGGACAGGCACAGGTCACTCGATTTTCCCATCAGGAAGAAGAATTAACCACAGGCTCAGCCTGCCCCCCGGAACCAGAACAGGGCCTGAAGCCATCCTGCGCTTTTGCGGCCAGCTCCCAAAAAAGCGAGTTGTAAAGTGGAGGTTCAGGGCACTGCAATTCACAAACCTGCAGAGTTATAAATGATAAATCTCATCCACAAATATATTGAGGGAAGGCAAAGAAGAGGATTTGAATTCAAGGCAGAATTGCACGAAACAGATTTCAGGAGGTAGATACGAATCGCCTTTAAAGCACATGAAAAGCGGCAAAACGTTGACAATGATGCCCTTGGCCAAAAAGGGCGTATGCGTTTTTTCCTGAATATATTCAGGAAAAAACGCATACGCCCTTTTTGGCCAACCAAGCAACCTGGAAAGGCAAATCAGCGCTACAGAGAAGTCTCGCTTCCCATCGGTCAAAAGGGCCATGCTGAAAAAAGTGTCAAAACCAGAAATGCAGGACAGGCCATGGAGAAATGGGAGCCTTGCTACACTGATGGGCGGGATGTAAATTGCCAACAGCCGCTCTGGAGAAGTGTACGGTGTGTCCTGAAACATCTGAAAAACACAGCTTAGAGAGCATAGGGCACTTCCACTCATGGGGGTATAAATTGGGAAAATGAAAAATCAGCAAGACACAAGCACCCCAAAGTTGAGGGCTGCTCTGTTGACAAGGACCTCCACTTCATTCCACCTTAAATATCCCAGGAAAGAGAAAAATGGATAAAGAAGTTGTGGTCCTTATGTACAATGGAATATCACTCAGCCATGAAATCAATGTCATAAGGTTAGTAGCAGCATGATGAGTGGATTTAGGTATGACGATTCTAAGTGAAATAAGTCACACAGAAAAGGACACTTCTCATAAGGTATCACTGATAGAGGGAATGTAAAAACCGTTACACATGAACTGAATTACAAAACAGAACAGAGTCACACATGCAGAAAACACACTATGGCTGCTTAACGGGAAAGGTGAGGTGGGGTGATACATAAAACAAGGGTATCAAATTAGCTCAGATACCGTTCCATAAACCCAATATGTAGTAGACAAGACCTACTCCTTGCTCAGAGAACTGGACTCAACACGCCCTATTCACCGCACAAGAATATATCTGACTAGTAATAATCTTAAAACCTATGTATTGATATCTCTCTGTTAGTGTGTCAAGTGGGTGTAAAGCGGCATAAACACAGCCGTGAAAAGCAGCTAAACCCCATTATGAAAATAAATTACTTTGAAAAACCCATGAAACAACGACAGTGAAAGAGATAGAAATTCTTACACAATGAGTTCAGGGGCTGTGATGCAACCTGGATTGACCATATCTAGACCCACAGCTGGATGAGACATAAGGGTGGACACTCTTGGGGCTGAGAGGTTTGGTGAGGTTGGGTGAGCAAACGCAGACCCTTTAAAGTAATACTGCGTGGTACCCATCGCATGGGTTCCAAATCTCCAGGTTCAAGGGCATCTTCCTACATCGAAAACATGCATGAGAAACCCAGAAGATGGTACACCGTGTGATGGGGAAAGGTTTCTAAAACGCACCTCATTTCTCATCTCCTTGTGCCCGGGTTCACCTTTCCAGCCGCTTTACTAGCAATCTCCCTACTTGGAGCATCAGCACCTTTAACCTCCTGTTCCGTACAGGTTGCAATTTGTCCTGAGGATGAACGGGAAGACGGGGAACCAACGAGAGACTAGCTCTTGTTGTCGGGACAGGCACAGGTCACTCTATTTTCCCATCAGGAAGAAGAATTAACCACAGGCTCAGCCTGCCCCCCGGAACCAGAACAGGGCCTGAAGCCATCCTGCGCTTTTGCGGCCAGCTCCCAAAAAAGCGAGTTGTAAAATGGAGGTTCAGGGCACTGCAATTCACAAACCTGCAGAGTTATAAATGATAACTCTCGTCCACAAATATATTGAGGGAAGGCAAAGAAGAGGATTTGAAATCAAGGCAGAATTGCACGAAACAGATTTCATGAGGTAGATACGAATCGCCTTTAAAGCACATGAAAAGCGGCAAAACGTTGACAATGATGCCCTTGGCCAAAAAGGGCGTATGCGTTTTTTCCTGAATATATTCAAGAAAAAACGCATACGCCCTTTTTGGCCAACCAAGCAACCTGGAAAGGCAAATCAGCGCTACAGAGAAGTCTCGCTTCCCATTGGTCAAAAGGGCCATGCTGAAAAACGTGTCAAAACCAGAAATGCAGGACAGGCCATGGAGAAATGGGAGCCTTGCTACACTGATGGGCGGGATGTAAATTGCCAACAGCCACTCTGGAGAAGTGTACGGTGTGTCCTGAAACATCTGAAAAACACAGCTTAGAGAGCATAGGGCACTTCCACTCATGGGGGTATAAATTGGGAAAATGAAAAATCAGCAAGACACAAGCACCCCAAAGTTGAGGGCTGCTCTGTTGACAAGGACCTCCACTTCATTCCACCTTCAATATCCCAGGAAAGAGAAAAATGGATAAAGAAGTTGTGGTCCTTATGTACAATGGAATATCACTCAGCCATGAAATCAATGTCATAAGGTTAGTAGCAGCATGATGAGTGGATTTAGGTACGATGATTCTAAGTGAAATAAGTCACACAGAAAAGGACACTTCTCATAAGGTATCACTGATAGAGGGAATGTAAAAACCGTTACACTTGAACTGAATTACAAAACAGAACAGAGTCACACATGCAGAAAACACACTATGGCTGCTTAACGGGAAAGGTGAGGTGGGGTGATACATAAAACAAGGGTATCAAATTAGCTCAGATACCGTTCCATAAACCCAATATGTAGTAGACAAGACCTACTCCTTGCTCAGAGAACTGGACTCAACACGCCCTATTCACCGCACAAGAATATATCTGACTAGTAATAATCTTAAAACCTATGTATTGATATCTCTCTGTTAGTGTGTCAAGTGGGTGTAAAGCGGCATAAACACAGCCGTGAAAAGCAGCTAAACCCCATTATGAAAATAAATTACTTTGAAAAACCCATGAAACAACGACAGTGAAAGAGATAGAAATACTTACACAATGAGTTCAGGGGCTGTGATGCAACCTGGATTGACCATATCTAGACCCACAGCTGGATGAGACATAAGGGTGGACACTCTTGGGGCTGAGAGGTTTGGTGAGGTTGGGTGAGCAAACGCAGACCCTTTAAAGTAATACTGCGTGGTACCCATCGCATGGGTTCCAAATCTCCAGGTTCAAGGGCATCTTCCTACATCGAAAACATGCATGAGAAACCCAGAAGATGGTACACCGTGTGATGGGGAAAGGTTTCTAAAACGCACCTCATTTCTCATCTCCTTGTGCCCGGGTTCACCTTTCCAGCCTCTTTACTAGCAATCTCCCTACGTGGAGCATCAGCACCTTTAACCTCCTGTTCCGTACAGGTTGCAATTTGTCCTGAGGATGAACGGGAAGACGGGGAACCAACGAGAGACTAGCTCTTGGTGTCGGGACAGGCACAGGTCACTCTATTTTCCCATCAGGAAGAAGAATTAACCACAGGCTCAGCCTGCCCCCCGGAACCAGAACAGGGCCTGAAGCCATCCTGCGCTTTTGCGGCCAGCTCCCAAAAAAGCGAGTTGTAAAATGGAGGTTCAGGACACTGCAATTCACAAACCTGCAGAGTTATAAATGATAACTCTCGTCCACAAATATATTGAGGGAAGGCAAAGAAGAGGATTTGAAATCAAGGCAGAATTGCACGTAACAGATTTCAGGAGTAGATACGAATCGCCTTTAAAGCACATGAAAAGCAGCAAAACGTTGACAATGATGCCCTTGGCCAAAAAGGGCGTATGCGTTTTTTCCTGAATATATTCAGGAAAAAACGCATACGCCCTTTTTGGCCAACCAAGCAACCTGGAAAGGCAAATCAGCGCTACAGAGAAGTCTCGCTTCCCATCGGTCAAAAGGGCCATGCTGAAAAAAGTGTCAAAACCAGAAATGCAGGACAGGCCATGGAGAAATGGGAGCCTTGCTACACTGATGGGCAGGATGTAAATTGCCAACAGCCACTCTGGAGAAGTGTACGGTGTGTCCTGAAACATCTGAAAAACACAGCTTAGAGAGCATAGGGCACTTCCACTCATGGGGGTATAAATTGGGAAAATGAAAAATCAGCAAGACACAAGCACCCCAAAGTTGAGGGCTGCTCTGTTGACAAGGACCTCCACTTCATTCCACCTTCAATATCCCAGGAAAGAGAAAAATGGATAAAGAAGTTGTGGTCCTTATGTACAATGGAATATCACTCAGCCATGAAATCAATGTCATAAGGTTAGTAGCAGCATGATGAGTGGATTTAGGTACGACGATTGTAAGTGAAATAAGTCACACAGAAAAGGACACTTCTCATAAGGTATCACTGATAGAGGGAATGTAAAAACCGTTACACTTGAACTGAATTACAAAACAGAACAGAGTCACACATGCAGAAAACACACTATGGCTGCTTAACGGGAAAGGTGAGGTGGGGTGATACATAAAACAAGGGTATCAAATTAGCTCAGATACCGTTCCATAAACCCAATATGTAGTAGACAAGACCTACTCCTTGCTCAGAGAACTGGACTCAACACGCCCTATTCACCGCACAAGAATATATCTGACTAGTAATAATCTTAAAACCTATGTATTGATATCTCTCTGTTAGTGTGTCAAGTGGGTGTAAAGCGGCATAAACACAGCCGTGAAAAGCAGCTAAACCCCATTATGAAAATAAATTACTTTGAAAAACCCATGAAACAACGACAGTGAAAGAGATAGAAATTCTTACACAATGAGTTCAGGGGCTGTGATGCAACCTGGATTGACCATATCTAGACCCACAGCTGGATGAGACATAAGGGTGGACACTCTTGGGGCTGAGAGGTTTGGTGAGGTTGGGTGAGCAAACGCAGACCCTTTAAAGTAATACTGCGTGGTACCCATCGCATGGGTTCCAAATCTCCAGGTTCAAGGGCATCTTCCTACATCGAAAACATGCATGAGAAACCCAGAAGATGGTACACCGTGTGATGGGGAAAGGTTTCTAAAACGCACCTCATTTCTCATCTCCTTGTGCCCGGGTTCACCTTTCCAGCCGCTTTACTAGCAATCTCCCTACTTGGAGCATCAGCACCTTTAACCTCCTGTTCCGTATAGGTTGCAATTTGTCCTGAGGATGAACGGGAAGACGGGGAACCAACGAGAGACTAGCTCTTGGTGTCGGGACAGGCACAGGTCACTCTATTTTCCCATCAGGAAGAAGAATTAACCACAGGCTCAGCCTGCCCCCCGGAACCAGAACAGGGCCTGAAGCCATCCTGCGCTTTTGCGGCCAGCTCCCAAAAAAGCGAGTTGTAAAATGGAGGTTCAGGGCACTGCAATTCACAAACCTGCAGAGTTATAAATGATAACTCTCGTCCACAAATATATTGAGGGAAGGCAAAGAAGAGGATTTGAAATCAAGGCAGAATTGCAGGAAACAGATTTCAGGAGGTAGATACGAATCGCCTTTAAAGCACATGAAAAGCGGCAAAACGTTGACAATGATGCCCTTGGCCAAAATGGGCGTATGCGTTTTTTCCTGAATATATTCAGGAAAAAACGCATACGCCCTTTTTGGCCAACCAAGCAACCTGGAAAGGCAAATCAGCGCTACAGAGAAGTCTCGCTTCCCATCGGTCAAAAGGGCCATGCTGAAAAAAGTGTCAAAACCAGAAATGCAGGACAGGCCATGGAGAAATGGGAGCCTTGCTACACTGATGGGCGGGATGTAAATTGCCAACAGCCACTCTGGAGAAGTGTACGGTGTGTCCTGAAACATCTGAAAAACACAGCTTAGAGAGCATAGGGCACTTCCACTCATGGGGGTATAAATTGGGAAAATGAAAAATCAGCAAGACACAAGCACCCCAAAGTTGAGGGCTGCTCTGTTGACAAGGACCTCCACTTCATTCCACCTTAAATATCCCAGGAAAGAGAAAAATGGATAAAGAAGTTGTGGTCCTTTTGTACAATGGAATATCACTCAGCCATGAAATCAATATCATAAGGTTAGTAGCAGCATGATGAGTGGATTTAGGTACGACGATTCTAAGTGAAATAAGTCACACAGAAAAGGACACTTCTCATAAGGTATCACTGATAGAGGGAATGTAAAAAGCGTTACACTTGAACTGAATTACAAAACAGAACAGAGTCACACATGCAGAAAACACACTATGGCTGCTTAACGGGAAAGGTGAGGTGGGGTGATACATAAAACAAGGGTATCAAATTAGCTCAGATACCGTTCCATAAACCCAATATGTAATAGACAAGACCTACTCCTTGCTCAGAGAACTGGACTCAACACGCCCTATTCACCGCACAAGAATATATCTGACTAGTAATAATCTTAAAACCTATGTATTGATATCTCTCTGTTAGTGTGTCAAGTGGGTGTAAAGCGGCATAAACACAGCCGTGAAAAGCAGCTAAACCCCATTATGAAAATAAATTACTTTGAAAAACCCATGAAACAACGACAGTGAAAGAGATAGAAATTCTTACACAATGCGTTCAGGGGCTGTGATGCAACCTGGATTGACCATATCTAGACCCACAGCTGGATGAGACATAAGGGTGGACACTCTTGGGGCTGAGAGGTTTGGTGAGGTTGGGTGAGCAAACGCAGACCCTTTAAAGTAATACTGCGTGGTACCCATCGCATGGGTCCCAAATCTCCAGCTTCAAGGGCATCTTCCTACATCGAAAACATGCATGAGAAACCCAGAAGATAGTACACTGTGTGATGGGGAAAGGTTTCTAAAACGCACCTCATTTCTCATCTCCTTGTGCCCGGGTTCGCCATTCCAGCTGCTTTACTAGCAATCTCCCTACTTGGAGCATCAGCACCTTTAACCTCCTGTTCCGTACAGGTTGCAATTTGTCCTGAGGATGAACGGGAAGACGGGGAACCAACGAGAGACTAGCTCTTGGTGTTGAGACAGGCACAGGTCTCTCTATTTTCCCATCAGGAAGAAGAATTAACCACAGGCTCAGCCTGCCCCCCGGAACCAGAACAGGGCCTGAAGCCATCCTGCGCTTTTGCGGCCAGCTCCCAAAAAAGCGAGTTGTAAAATGGAGGTTCAGGGCACTGCAATTCACAAACCTGCAGAGTTATAAACGATAACTCTCGTCCACAAATATATTGAGGGAAGGCAAAGAAGAGGATTTGAAATCAAGGCAGAATTGCAGGAAACAGATTTCAGGAGGTAGATTCAAAACGCCTTTAAAGCACATGAAAAGCAGCAAAATGTTGACAATGATGCCCTTGGCCAAAAAGGGCGTATGCGTTTCTTCCTGAATATATTCAGGAAAAAACGCATACGCCCTTTTTGGCCAACCAAGCAACCTGGAAAGGCAAATCAGCGCTACAAAGAAGTCTCGCTTCCCATCGGTCAAAAGGGCCATGCTGAAAAAAGTGTCAAAACCAGAAATGCAGGACAGGCCATGGAGAAATGAGAGCCTTGCTACACTGATGGGCGGGATGTAACTTGCCAACAGCCACTCTGGAGAAGTGTACGGTGTGTCCTGAAACATCGAAAAAACACAGCTTAGAGCGCATAGGGCACTTCCACTCATGGGCGTATAAATTTGGAAAATTAAAAATCAGCAAGACACAAGCACCCCAAAGTTGAGGGCTGCTCTGTTGACAAGGACCTCCACTTCATTCCACCTTAAATGTCCAACGAAAGAGAAAAATGGATAAAGAAGTTGTGGTCCTTATGTACAATGGAATATCACTCAACCATGAAATCAATGTCATAAGGTTAGTAGCAGCATGATGAGTGGATTTAGGTACGACGATTCTAAGTGAAATAAGTCACACAGAAAAGGACACTTCTCATAAGGTATCACTTTTAGAGGGAATGTAAAAACCGTTACACTTGAACTGAATTACAAAACAGAACAGAGTCACACATGCAGAAAACACACTATGGCTGCTTAACAGGAAAGGTGAGGTGGGGTGATACATAAAACAAGGGTATCAAATTAGCTCAGATACCGTTCCATAAACCCAATATGTAATAGACAAGACCTATTCCTTGCTCAGAGAACTGGACTCAACACGCCCTATTCACCGCACAAGAATATATCTGACTAGTAATAATCTTAAAACCTATGTATTGATATCTCTCTGTTAGTGTGTCAAGTGGGTGTAAAGCGGCATAAACACAGCCGTGAAAAGCAGCTAAACCCCATTATGAAAATAAATTACTTTGAAAAACCCATGAAACAATGACAGTGAAAGAGATAGAAATTCTTACACAATGAGTTCAGGGGCTGTGATGCAACCTGCATTGACCATATCTAGACCCACAGCTGGATGAGACATAAGGGTGGACACTCTTGGGGCTGAGAGGTTTGGTGAGGTTGGGTGAGCAAACGCAGACCCTTTAAAGTAATACTGCGTGGTACCCATTGCTTGGGTCCCAAATCTCCAGGTTCAAGGGCATCTTCCTACATCGAAAACATGCATGAGAAACCCAGAAGATGGTACACCGTATGATGGGGAAAGGTTTCTAAAACGCACCTCATTTCTCATCTCCTTGTGCCCGGGTTCGCCATTCCAGCCGCTTTACTAGCAATCTCCATACTTGGAGCATCAGCACCTTTAACCTCCTGTTCCGTACAGGTTGCAATTTGTCCTGAGGATGAACGGGAAGACGGGGAACCAACGAGAGACTAGCTATTGGTGTCGGGACAGGCACAGGTCACTCTATTTTCCCATCAGGAAGAAGAATTAACCACAGGCTCAGCCTGCCCCCCGGAACCAGAACAGGGCCTGAAGCCATCCTGCGCTTTTGCGGCCAGCTCCCAAAAAAGCGAGTTGTAAAATGGAGGTTCAGGGCACTGCAATTCACAAACCTTCAGAGTTAAAAATGATAACTCTCGTCCACAAATATATTGAAGGAAGGCAAAGAAGAGGATTTGAATTCAAGGCAGAATTGCACGAAACAGATTTCAGGAGGTAGATACGAATCGCCTTTAAAGCACATGAAAAGCGGCAAAACGTTGACAATGATGCCCTTGGCCAAAAAGGGCGTATGCGTTTTTTCCTGAATATATTCAGGAAAAAACGCATACGCCCTTTTTGGCCAACCAAGCAACCTGGAAAGGCAAATCAGCGCTACAGAGAAGTCTCGCTTCCCATCGGTCAAAAGGGCCATGCTGAAAAAAGTGTCAAAACCAGAAATGCAGGACAGGCCATGGAGAAATGGGAGCCTTGCTACACTGATGGGCGGGATGTAAATTGCCAACAGCCACTCTGGAGAAGTGTACGGTGTGTCCTGAAACATCTGAAAAACACAGCTTAGAGAGCATAGGGCACTTCCACTCATGGGGGTATAAATTGGGAAAATGAAAAATCAGCAAGACACAAGCACCCCAAAGTTGAGGGCTGCTCTGTTGACAAGGACCTCCACTTCATTCCACCTTCAATATCCCAGGAAAGAGAAAAATGGATAAAGAAGTTGTGGTCCTTATGTACAATGGAATATCACTCAGCCATGAAATCAATGTCATAAGGTTAGTAGCAGCATGATGAGTGGATTTAGGTACGACGATTCTAAGTGAAATAAGTCACACAGAAAAGGACACTTCTCATAAGGTATCACTTTTAGAGGGAATGTAAAAACCGTTACACTTGAACTGAATTACAAAACAGAACAGAGTCACACATGCAGAAAACAGACTATGGCTGCTTAACGGGAAAGGTGAGGTGGGGTGATACATAAAACAAGGGTATCAAATTAGCTCAGATACCGTTCCATAAACCCAATATGTAATAGACAAGACCTACTCCTTGCTCAGAGAACTGGACTCAACACGCCCTATTCACCACACAAGAATATACCTGACTAGTAATAATCTTAAAACCTATGTATTGATATCTCTCTGTTAGTGTGTCAAGTGGGTGTAAAGCGGCATAAACACAGCCGTGAAAAGCAGCTAAACCCCATTATGAAAATAAATTACTTTGAAAAACCCATGAAACAATGACAGTGAAAGAGATAGAAATTCTTACACAATGAGTTCAGGGGCTGTGATGCAACCTGGATTGACCATATCTAGACCCACAGCTGGATGAGACATAAGGGTGGACACTCTTGGGGCTGAGAGGTTTGGTGAGGTTGGGTGAGCAAACGCAGACCCTTTAAAGTAATACTGCGTGGTACCCATCGCATGGTTCCCAAATCTCCAGGTTCAAGGGCATCTTCCTACATCGAAAACATGCATGAGAAACCCAGAAGATGGTACACCGTGTGATAGGGAAAGGTTTCTAAAACGCACCTCATTGCTCATCTCCTTGTGCCCGGGTTCGCCATTCCAGCCGCTTTACTAGCAATCTCCCTACTTGGAGCATCAGCACCTTTAACCTCCTGTTCTGTACAGGTTGCAATTTGTCCTGAGGATTTACGGGAAGACGGGGAACCAACGAGAGACAAGCTCTTGGTGTCGGGACAGGCACAGGTCACTCTATTTTCCCATCAGGAAGAAGAATTAACCACAGGCTCAGCCTGCCCCCCGGAACCAGAACAGGGCCTGAAGCCATCCTGCGCTTTTGCGGCCAGCTCCCAAAAAAGCGAGTTGTAAAATGGAGGTTCAGGGCACTGCAATTCACAAACCTGCAGAGTTATAAATGATAACTCTCATCCACAAATATATTGAGGAAAGGCAAAGAAGAGGATTTGAATTCAAGGCAGAATTGCACGAAACAGATTTCAGGAGGTAGATACGAATCGCCTTTAAAGCACATGAAAAGCGGCAAAACGTTGACAATGATGCCCTTGGCCAAAAAGGGCGTATGCGTTTTTCCTGAATATATTCAGGAAAAAACGCATACGCCCTTTTTGGCCAACCAAGCAACCTGGAAAGGCAAATCAGCGCTACAGAGAAGTCTCGCTTCCCATCGGTCAAAAGGGCCATGCTGAAAAAAGTGTCAAAACCAGAAATGCAGGACAGGCCATGGAGAAATGGGAGCCTTGCTACACTGATGGGTGGGATGTAAATTGCCAACAGCCACTCTAGAGAATTGTACGGTGTGTCCTGAAACATCTGAAAAACAGCTTAGAGAGCATAGGGCACTTCCACTCATGGGGGTATAAATTGGGAAAATGAAAAATCAGCAAGACACAAGCACCCCAAAGTTGAGGGCTGCTCTGTTGACAAGGACCTCCACTTCATTCCACCTTAAATATCCCAGGAAAGAGAAAAATGGATAAAGAAGTTGTGGTCCTTATGTACAATGGAATATCACTCAGCCATGAAATCAATGTCATAAGGTTAGTAGCAGCATGATGAGTGGATTTAGGTACGACGATTCTAAGTGAAATAAGTCACACAGAAAAGGACACTTCTCATAAGGTATCACTTATAGAGGGAATGTAAAAACCGTTACACTTGAACTGAATTACAAAACAGAACAGAGTCACACATGCAGAAAACAGACTATGGCTGCTTAACGGGAAAGGTGAGGTGGGGTGATACATAAAACAAGGGTATCAAATTAGCTCAGATACCGTTCCATAAACCCAATATGTAGTAGACAAGACCTACTCCTTGCTCAGAGAACTGTACTCAACACGCCCTATTCACCGTACAAGAATATATCTGACTAGTAATAATCTTAAAACCTATGTATTGATATCTCTCTGTTAGTGTGTCAAGTGGGTGTAAAGCGGCATAAACACAGCCGTGAAAAGCAGCTAAACCGCATTATGATAATAAATTACTTTGAAAAACCCATGAAACAACGACAGTGAAAGAGAGAGAAATTCTTACACAATGCGTTCAGGGGCTGTGATGCAACCTGGATTGACCATATCTAGACCCACAGCTGGATGAGACATAAGGGTGGACACTCTTGGGACTGAGAGGTTTGGTGAGGTTGGGTGAGCAAACGCAGACCCTTTAAAGTAATACTGCGTGGTACCCATCGCATGGGTCCCAAATCTCCAGCTTCAAGGGCATCTTCCTACATCGAAAACATGCATGAGAAACCCAGAAGATAGTACACCGTGTGATGGGGAAAGGTTTCTAAAACGCACCTCATTTCTCATCTCCTTGTGCCCGGGTTCGCCATTCCAGCCGCTTTACTAGCAATCTCCCTACTTGGAGCATCAGCACCTTTAACCTCCTGTTCCGTACAGGTTTCAATTTGTCCTGAGGATGAACGGGAAGACGGGGAACCAACGAGAGACTAGCTCTTGGTGTTGGGACAGGCACAGGTCTCTCTATTTTCCCATCAGGAAGAAGAATTAACCACAGGCTCAGCCTGCCCCCCGGAACCAGAACAGGGCCTGAAGCCATCCTGCGCTTTTGCGGCCAGCTCCCAAAAAAGCGAGTTGTAAAATGGAGGTTCAGGGCACTGCAATTCACAAACCTGCAGAGTTATAAATGATAACTCTCGTCCACAAATATATTGAGGGAAGGCAAAGAAGAGGATTTGAAATCAAGGCAGAATTGCACGAAACAGATTTCAGGAGGTAGATACGAATCGCCTTTAAAGCACATGAAAAGCGGCAAAACGTTGACAATGATGCCCTTGGCCAAAAAGGGCGTATGCGTTTTTTCCTGAATATATTCAGGAAAAAACGCATACGCCCTTTTTGGCCAACCAAGCAACCTGGAAAGGCAAATCAGCGCTACAAAGAAGTCTCGCTTCCCATCGGTCAAAAGGGCTATGCTGAAAAATGTGTCAAAACCAGAAATGCAGGACAGGCCATGGAGAAATGAGAGCCTTGCTACACTGATGGGCGGGATGTAAACTGCCAACAGCCAATCTGGATAAGTGTACGGTGTGTCCTGAAACATCTGAAAAACACAGCTTAGAGAGCATAGGGCACTTCCACTCATGGGGGTATAAATTTGGAAAATGAAAAATCAGCAAGACACAAGCACCCCAAAGTTTAGGGCTGCTCTGTTGACAAGGACCTCCACTTCATTCCACCTTAAATGTCCAACGAAAGAGAAAAATGGATAAAGAAGTTGTGGTCCTTATGTACAATGGAATATCACTCAGCCATGAAATCAATGTCATAAGGTTAGTAGCAGCATGATGAGTGGATTTAGGTACGACGATTCTAAGTGAAATAAGTCACACAGAAAAGGACACTTCTCATAAGGTATCACTGATAGAGGGAATGTAAAAACCGTTACACTTGAACTGAATTACAAAACAGAACAGAGTCACACATGCAGAAAACACACTATGGCTGCTTAACGGGAAAGGTGAGGTGGGGTGATACATAAAACAAGGGTATCAAATTAGCTCAGATACCGTTCCATAAACCCAATATGTAGTAGACAAGACCTACTCCTTGCTCAGAGAACTGGACTCAACACGCCCTATTCACCGCACAAGAATATATCTGACTAGTAATAATCTTAAAACCTATGTATTGATATCTCTCTGTTAGTGTGTCAAGTGGGTGTAAAGCGGCATAAACACAGCCGTGAAAAGCAGCTAAACCGCATTATGAAAATAAATTACTTTGAAAAACCCATGAAACAACGACAGTGATAGAGAGAGAAATTCTTACACAATGCGTTCAGGGGCTGTGATGCAACCTGGATTGACCATATCTAGACCCACAGCTGGATGAGACATAAGGGTGGACACTCTTGGGGTTGAGAGGTTTGGTGAGGTTGGGTGAGCAAACGCAGACCCTTTAAAGTAATACTGCGTGGTACCCATCACATGGGTCCCAAATCTCCAGCTTCAAGGGCATCTTCCTACATCGAAAACATGCATGAGAAACCCAGAAGATAGTACACCGTGTGATGGGGAAAGGTTTGTAAAACGCACCTCATTTCTCATCTCCTTGTGCCCGGGTTCGCCATTCCAGCTGCTTTACTAGCAATCTCCCTACTTGGAGCATCAGCACCTTTAACCTCCTGTTCCGTACAGGTTGCAATTTGTCCTGAGGATGAACGGGAAGACGGGGAACCAAGGAGAGACTAGCTCTTGGTGTTGGGACAGGCACAGGTCTCTCTATTTTCCCATCAGGAAGAAGAATTAACCACAGGCTCAGCCTGCCCCCCGGAACCAGAACAGGGCCTGAAGCCATCCTGCGCTTTTGCGGCCAGCTCCCAAAAAAGCGAGTTGTAAAATGGAGGTTCAGGGCACTGCAATTCACAAACCTGCAGAGTTATAAACGATAACTCTCGTCCACAAATATATTGAGGGAAGGCAAAGAAGAGGATTTGAAATCAAGGCAGAATTGCAGGAAACAGATTTCAGGAGGTAGATTCAAAACGCCTTTAAAGCACATGAAAAGCAGCAAAATGTTGACAATGATGCCCTTGGCCAAAAAGGGCGTATGCGTTTCTTCCTGAATATATTCAGGAAAAAACGCATACGCCCTTTTTGGCCAACCAAGCAACCTGGAAAGGCAAATCAGCGCTACAAAGAAGTCTCGCTTCCCATCGGTCAAAAGGGCCATGCTGAAAAAAGTGTCAAAACCAGAAATGCAGGACAGGCCATGGAGAAATGAGAGCCTTGCTACACTGATGGGCGGGATGTAACTTGCCAACAGCCACTCTGGAGAAGTGTACGGTGTGTCCTGAAACATCGAAAAAACACAGCTTAGAGCGCATAGGGCACTTCCACTCATGGGCGTATAAATTTGGAAAATTAAAAATCTGCAAGACACAAGCACCCCAAAGTTTAGGGCTGCTCTGTTGACAAGGACCTCCACTTCATTCCACCTTAAATGTCCAACGAAAGAGAAAAATGGATAAAGAAGTTGTGGTCCTTATGTACAATGGAATATCACTCAACCATGAAATCAATGTCATAAGGTTAGTAGCAGCATGATGAGTGGATTTAGGTACGACGATTCTAAGTGAAATAAGTCACACAGAAAAGGACACTTCTCATAAGGTATCACTTTTAGAGGGAATGTAAAAACCGTTACACTTGAACTGAATTACAAAACAGAACAGAGTCACACATGCAGAAAACACACTATGGCTGCTTAACGGGAAAGGTGAGGTGGGGTGATACATAAAACAAGGGTATCAAATTAGCTCAGATACCGTTCCATAAACCCAATATGTAATAGACAAGACCTACTCCTTGCTCAGAGAACTGGACTCAACACGCCCTATTCACCGCACAAGAATATATCTGACTAGTAATAATCTTAAAACCTATGTATTGATATCTCTCTGTTAGTGTGTCAAGTGGGTGTAAAGCGGCATAAACACAGCCGTGAAAAGCAGCTAAACCCCATTATGAAAATAAATTACTTTGAAAAACCCATGAAACAATGACAGTGAAAGAGATAGAAATTCTTACACAATGAGTTCAGGGGCTGTGATGCAACCTGCATTGACCATATCTAGACCCACAGCTGGATGAGACATAAGGGTGGACACTCTTGGGGCTGAGAGGTTTGGTGAGGTTGGGTGAGCAAACGCAGACCCTTTAAAGTAATACTGCGTGGTACCCATTACTTGGGTCCCAAATCTCCAGGTTCAAGGGCATCTTCCTACATCGAAAACATGCATGAGAAACCCAGAAGATGGTACACCGTATGATGGGGAAAGGTTTCTAAAACGCACCTCATTTCTCATCTCCTTGTGCCCGGGTTCGCCATTCCAGCCGCTTTACTAGCAATCTCCCTACTTGGAGCATCAGCACCTTTAACCTCCTGTTCCGTACAGGTTGCAATTTGTCCTGAGGATGAACGGGAAGACGGGGAACCAACGAGAGACTAGCTCTTGGTGTCGGGACAGGCACAGGTCACTCTATTTTCCCATCAGGAAGAAGAATTAACCACAGGCTCAGCCTGCCCCCCGGAACCAGAACAGGGCCTGAAGCCATCCTGCGCTTTTGCGGCCAGCTCCCAAAAAAGCGAGTTGTAAAATGGAGGTTCAGGGCACTGCAATTCACAAACCTGCAGAGTTAAAAATGATAACTCTCGTCCACAAATATATTGAGGGAAGGCAAAGAAGACGATTTGAATTCAAGGAAGAATTGCACGAAACAGATTTCAGGAGGTAGATACGAATCGCCTTTAAAGCACATGAAAAGCGGCAAAACGTTGACAATGATGCCCTTGGCCAAAAAGGGCGTATGCGTTTTTTCCTGAATATATTCAGGAAAAAACGCATACGCCCTTTTTGGCCAACCAAGCAACCTGGAAAGGCAAATCAGCGCTACAGAGAAGTCTCGCTTCCCATCGGTCAAAAGGGCCATGCTGAAAAAAGTGTCAAAACCAGAAATGCAGGACAGGCCATGGAGAAATGGGAGCCTTGCTACACTGATGGGCGGGATGTAAATTGCCAACAGCCACTCTGGAGAAGTGTATGGTGTGTCCTGAAACATCTGAAAAACACAGCTTAGAGAGCATAGGGCACTTCCACTCATGGGGGTATAAATTGGGAAAATGAAAAATCAGCAAGACACAAGCACCCCAAAGTTGAGGGCTGCTCTGTTGACAAGGACCTCCACTTCATTCCACCTTCAATATCCCAGGAAAGAGAAAAATGGATAAAGAAGTTGTGGTCCTTATGTACAATGGAATATCACTCAGCCATGAAATCAATGTCATAAGGTTAGTAGCAGCATGATGAGTGGATTTAGGTACGACGATTCTAAGTGAAATAAGTCACACAGAAAAGGACACTTCTCATAAGGTATCACTTTTAGAGGGAATGTAAAAACCGTTACACTTGAACTGAATTACAAAACAGAACAGAGTCACACATGCAGAAAACAGACTATGGCTGCTTAACGGGAAAGGTGAGGTGGGGTGATACATAAAACAAGGGTATCAAATTAGCTCAGATACCGTTCCATAAACCCAATATGTAATAGACAAGACCTACTCCTTGCTCAGAGAACTGGACTCAACACGCCCTATTCACCACACAAGAATATACCTGACTAGTAATAATCTTAAAACCTATGTATTGATATCTCTCTGTTAGTGTGTCAAGTGGGTGTAAAGCGGCATAAACACAGCCGTGAAAAGCAGCTAAACCCCATTATGAAAATAAATTACTTTGAAAAACCCATGAAACAATGACAGTGAAAGAGATAGAAATTCTTACACAATGAGTTCAGGGGCTGTGATGCAACCTGGATTGACCATATCTAGACCCACAGCTGGATGAGACATAAGGGTGGACACTCTTGGGGCTGAGAGGTTTGGTGAGGTTGGGTGAGCAAACGCAGACCCTTTAAAGTAATACTGCGTGGTACCCATCGCATGGTTCCCAAATCTCCAGGTTCAAGGGCATCTTCCTACATCGAAAACATGCATGAGAAACCCAGAAGATGGTACACCGTGTGATAGGGAAAGGTTTCTAAAACGCACCTCATTTCTCATCTCCTTGTGCCCGGGTTCGCCATTCCAGCCGCTTTACTAGCAATCTCCCTACTTGGAGCATCAGCACCTTTAACCTCCTGTTCTGTACAGGTTGCAATTTGTCCTGAGGATTTATGGGAAGACGGGGAACCAACGAGAGACAAGCTCTTGGTGTCGGGACAGGCACAGGTCACTCTATTTTCCCATCAGGAAGAAGAATTAACCACAGGCTCAGCCTGCCCCCCGGAACCAGAACAGGGCCTGAAGCCATCCTGCGCTTTTGCGGCCAGCTCCCAAAAAAGCGAGTTGTAAAATGGAGGTTCAGGGCACTGCAATTCACAAACCTGCAGAGTTATAAATGATAACTCTCATCCACAAATATATTGAGGGAAGGCAAAGAAGAGGATTTGAAATCAAGGCAGAATTGCACGAAACAGATTTCAGGAGGTAGATACGAATCGCCTTTAAAGCACATGAAAAGCGGCAAAACGTTGACAATGATGCCCTTGGCCAAAAAGGGCATATGCGTTTTTCCTGAATATATTCAGGAAAAAACGCATACGCCCTTTTTGGCCAACCAAGCAACCTGGAAAGGCAAATCAGCGCTACAGAGAAGTCTCGCTTCCCATCGGTCAAAAGGGCCATGCTGAAAAAAGTGTCAAAACCAGAAATGCAGGACAGGCCATGGAGAAATGGGAGCTTGCTACACTGATGGGCGGGATGTAAATTGCCAACAGCCACTCTGGAGAAGTGTACGGTGCGTCCTGAAACATCTGAAAAACACAGCTTAGAGAGCATAGGGCACTTCCACTCATGGGGGTATAAATTGGGAAAATTAAAAATCAGCAAGACACAAGCACCCCAAAGTTGAGGGCTGCTCTGTTGACAAGGACCTCCACTTCATTCCACCTTCAATATCCAAGGAAAGAGAAAAATGGATAAAGAAGTTGTGGTCCTTATGTACAATGGAATATCACTCAGCCATGAAATCAATGTCATAAGGTTAGTAGCAGCATGATGAGTGGATTTAGGTACGACGATTCTAAGTGAAATAAGTCACACAGAAAAGGACACTTCTCATAAGGTATCACTGATAGAGGGAATGTAAAAACCGTTACACTTGAACTGAATTACAAAACAGAACAGAGTCACACATGCAGAAAACACACTATGGCTGCTTAACGGGAAAGGTGAGGTGGGGTGATACATAAAACAAGGGTATCAAATTAGCTCAGATACCGTTCCATAAACCCAATATGTAGTAGACAAGACCTACTCCTTGCTCAGAGAACTGGACTCAACACGCCCTATTCACCGCACAAGAATATATCTGACTAGTAATAATCTTAAAACCTATGTATTGATATCTCTCTGTTAGTGTGTCAAGTGGGTGTAAAGCGGCATAAACACAGCCGTGAAAAGCAGCTAAACCCCATTATGAAAATAAATTACTTTGAAAAACCCATGAAACAATGACAGTGAAAGAGATAGAAATTCTTACACAATGAGTTCAGGGGCTGTGATGCAACCTGCATTGACCATATCTAGACCCACAGCTGGATGAGACATAAGGGTGGACACTCTTGGGGCTGAGAGGTTTGGTGAGGTTGGGTGAGCAAACGCAGACCCTTTAAAGTAATACTGCGTGGTACCCATTGCTTGGGTCCCAAATCTCCAGGTTCAAGGGCATCTTCCTACATCGAAAACATGCATGAGAAACCCAGAAGATGGTACACCGTATGATGGGGAAAGGTTTCTAAAACGCACCTCATTTCTCATCTCCTGGTGCCCGGGTTCGCCATTCCAGCCGCTTTACTAGCAATCTCCCTACTTGGAGCATCAGCACCTTTAACCTCCTGTTCCGTACAGGTTGCAATTTGTCCTGAGGATGAACGGGAAGACGGAGAACCAACGAGAGACTAGCTCTTGGTGTCGGGACAGGCACAGGTCACTCTATTTTCCCATCAGGAAGAAGAATTAACCACAGGCTCAGCCTGCCCCCCGGAACCAGAACAGGGCCTGAAGCCATCCTGCGCTTTTGCGGCCAGCTCCCAAAAAAGCGAGTTGTAAAATGGAGGTTCAGGGCACTGCAATTCACAAACCTGCAGAGTTAAAAATGATAACTCTCGTCCACAAATATATTGAGGGAAGGCAAAGAAGAGGATTTGAATTCAAGGCAGAATTGCACGAAACAGATTTCAGGAGGTAGATACGAATCGCCTTTAAAGCACATGAAAAGCGGCAAAACGTTGACAATGATGCCCTTGGCCAAAAAGGGCGTATGCGTTTTTTCCTGAATATATTCAGGAAAAAACGCATACGCCCTTTTTGGCCAACCAAGCAACCTGGAAAGGCAAATCAGCGCTACAGAGAAGTCTCGCTTCCCATCGGTCAAAAGGGCCATGCTGAAAAAAGTGTCAAAACCAGAAATGCAGGACAGGCCATGGAGAAATGGGAGCCTTGCTACACTGATGGGCGGGATGTAAATTGCCAACAGCCACTCTGGAGAAGTGTATGGTGTGTCCTGAAACATCTGAAAAACACAGCTTAGAGAGCATAGGGCACTTCCACTCATGGGGGTATAAATTGGGAAAATGAAAAATCAGCAAGACACAAGCACCCCAAAGTTGAGGGCTGCTCTGTTGACAAGGACCTCCACTTCATTCCACCTTCAATATCCCAGGAAAGAGAAAAATGGATAAAGAAGTTGTGGTCCTTATGTACAATGGAATATCACTCAGCCATGAAATCAATGTCATAAGGTTAGTAGCAGCATGATGAGTGGATTTAGGTACGACGATTCTAAGTGAAATAAGTCACACAGAAAAGGACACTTCTCATAAGGTATCACTTTTAGAGGGAATGTAAAAACCGTTACACTTGAACTGAATTACAAAACAGAACAGAGTCACACATGCAGAAAACAGACTATGGCTGCTTAACGGGAAAGGTGAGGTGGGGTGATACATAAAACAAGGGTATCAAATTAGCTCAGATACCGTTCCATAAACCCAATATGTAATAGACAAGACCTACTCCTTGCTCAGAGAACTGGACTCAACACGCCCTATTCACCGCACAAGAATATACCTGACTAGTAATAATCTTAAAACCTATGTATTGATATCTCTCTGTTAGTGTGTCAAGTGGGTGTAAAGCGGCATAAACACAGCCGTGAAAAGCAGCTAAACCCCATTATGAAAATAAATTACTTTGAAAAACCCATGAAACAATGACAGTGAAAGAGATAGAAATTCTTACACAATGAGTTCAGGGGCTGTGATGCAACCTGGATTGACCATATCTAGACCCACAGCTGGATGAGACATAAGGGTGGACACTCTTGGGGCTGAGAGGTTTGGTGAGGTTGGGTGAGCAAACGCAGACCCTTTAAAGTAATACTGCGTGGTACCCATCGCATGGTTCCCAAATCTCCAGGTTCAAGGGCATCTTCCTACATCGAAAACATGCATGAGAAACCCAGAAGATGGTACACCGTGTGATGGGGAAAGGTTTCTAAAACGCACCTCATTTCTCATCTCCTTGTGCCCGGGTTCGCCATTCCAGCCGCTTTACTAGCAATCTCCCTACTTGGAGCATCAGCACCTTTAACCTCCTGTTCTGTACAGGTTGCAATTTGTCCTGAGGATTTACGGGAAGACGGGGAACCAACGAGAGACAAGCTCTTGGTGTCGGGACAGGCACAGGTCACTCTATTTTCCCATCAGGAAGAAGAATTAACCACAGGCTCAGCCTGCCCCCCGGAACCAGAACAGGGCCTGAAGCCATCCTGCGCTTTTGCGGCCAGCTCCCAAAAAAGCGAGTTGTAAAATGGAGGTTCAGGGCACTGCAATTCACAAACCTGCAGAGTTATAAATGATAACTCTCATCCACAAATATATTGAGGGAAGGCAAAGAAGAGGATTTGAAATCAAGGCAGAATTGCACGAAACAGATTTCAGGAGGTAGATACGAATCGCCTTTAAAGCACATGAAAAGCGGCAAAACGTTGACAATGATGCCCTTGGCCAAAAAGGGCGTATGCGTTTTTCCTGAATATATTCAGGAAAAAACGCATACGCCCTTTTTGGCCAACCAAGCAACCTGGAAAGGCAAATCAGCGCTACAGAGAAGTCTCGCTTCCCATCGGTCAAAAGGGCCATGCTGAAAAAAGTGTCAAAACCAGAAATGCAGGACAGGCCATGGAGAAATGGGAGCTTGCTACACTGATGGGCGGGATGTAAATTGCCAACAGCCACTCTGGAGAAGTGTACGGTGCGTCCTGAAACATCTGAAAAACACAGCTTAGAGAGCATAGGGCACTTCCACTCATGGGGGTATAAATTGGGAAAATTAAAAATCAGCAAGACACAAGCACCCCAAAGTTGAGGGCTGCTCTGTTGACAAGGACCTCCACTTCATTCCACCTTCAATATCCAAGGAAAGAGAAAAATGGATAAAGAAGTTGTGGTCCTTATGTACAATGGAATATCACTCAGCCATGAAATCAATGTCATAAGGTTAGTAGCAGCATGATGAGTGGATTTAGGTACGACGATTCTAAGTGAAATAAGTCACACAGAAAAGGACACTTCTCATAAGGTATCACTGATAGAGGGAATGTAAAAACCGTTACACTTGAACTGAATTACAAAACAGAACAGAGTCACACATGCAGAAAACACACTATGGCTGCTTAACGGGAAAGGTGAGGTGGGGTGATACATAAAACAAGGGTATCAAATTAGCTCAGATACCGTTCCATAAACCCAATATGTAGTAGACAAGACCTACTCCTTGCTCAGAGAACTGGACTCAACACGCCCTATTCACCGCACAAGAATATATCTGACTAGTAATAATCTTAAAACCTATGTATTGATATCTCTCTGTTAGTGTGTCAAGTGGGTGTAAAGCGGCATAAACACAGCCGTGAAAAGCAGCTAAACCCCATTATGAAAATAAATTACTTTGAAAAACCCATGAAACAATGACAGTGAAAGAGATAGAAATTCTTACACAATGAGTTCAGGGGCTGTGATGCAACCTGCATTGACCATATCTAGACCCACAGCTGGATGAGACATAAGGGTGGACACTCTTGGGGCTGAGAGGTTTGGTGAGGTTGGGTGAGCAAACGCAGACCCTTTAAAGTAATACTGCGTGGTACCCATTGCTTGGGTCCCAAATCTCCAGGTTCAAGGGCATCTTCCTACATCGAAAACATGCATGAGAAACCCAGAAGATGGTACACCGTATGATGGGGAAAGGTTTCTAAAACGCACCTCATTTCTCATCTCCTTGTGCCCGGGTTCGCCATTCCAGCCGCTTTACTAGCAATCTCCCTACTTGGAGCATCAGCACCTTTAACCTCCTGTTCCGTACAGGTTGCAATTTGTCCTGAGGATGAACGGGAAGACGGAGAACCAACGAGAGACTAGCTCTTGGTGTCGGGACAGGCACAGGTCACTCTATTTTCCCATCAGGAAGAAGAATTAACCACAGGCTCAGCCTGCCCCCCGGAACCAGAACAGGGCCTGAAGCCATCCTGCGCTTTTGCGGCCAGCTCCCAAAAAAGCGAGTTGTAAAATGGAGGTTCAGGGCACTGCAATTCACAAACCTGCAGAGTTAAAAATGATAACTCTCGTCCACAAATATATTGAGGGAAGGCAAAGAAGAGGATTTGAATTCAAGGCAGAATTGCACGAAACAGATTTCAGGAGGTAGATACGAATCGCCTTTAAAGCACATGAAAAGCGGCAAAACGTTGACAATGATGCCCTTGGCCAAAAAGGGCGTATGCGTTTTTTCCTGAATATATTCAGGAAAAAACGCATACGCCCTTTTTGGCCAACCAAGCAACCTGGAAAGGCAAATCAGCGCTACAGAGAAGTCTCGCTTCCCATCGGTCAAAAGGGCCATGCTGAAAAAAGTGTCAAAACCAGAAATGCAGGACAGGCCATGGAGAAATGGGAGCCTTGCTACACTGATGGGCGGGATGTAAATTGCCAACAGCCACTCTGGAGAAGTGTATGGTGTGTCCTGAAACATCTGAAAAACACAGCTTAGAGAGCATAGGGCACTTCCACTCATGGGGGTATAAATTGGGAAAATGAAAAATCAGCAAGACACAAGCACCCCAAAGTTGAGGGCTGCTCTGTTGACAAGGACCTCCACTTCATTCCACCTTCAATATCCCAGGAAAGAGAAAAATGGATAAAGAAGTTGTGGTCCTTATGTACAATGGAATATCACTCAGCCATGAAATCAATGTCATAAGGTTAGTAGCAGCATGATGAGTGGATTTAGGTACGACGATTCTAAGTGAAATAAGTCACACAGAAAAGGACACTTCTCATAAGGTATCACTTTTAGAGGGAATGTAAAAACCGTTACACTTGAACTGAATTACAAAACAGAACAGAGTCACACATGCAGAAAACAGACTATGGCTGCTTAACGGGAAAGGTGAGGTGGGGTGATACATAAAACAAGGGTATCAAATTAGCTCAGATACCGTTCCATAAACCCAATATGTAATAGACAAGACTTACTCCTTGCTCAGAGAACTGGACTCAACACGCCCTATTCACCGCACAAGAATATACCTGACTAGTAATAATCTTAAAACCTATGTATTGATATCTCTCTGTTAGTGTGTCAAGTGGGTGTAAAGCGGCATAAACACAGCCGTGAAAAGCAGCTAAACCCCATTATGAAAATAAATTACTTTGAAAAACCCATGAAACAATGACAGTGAAAGAGATAGAAATTCTTACACAATGAGTTCAGGGGCTGTGATGCAACCTGGATTGACCATATCTAGACCCACAGCTGGATGAGACATAAGGGTGGACACTCTTGGGGCTGAGAGGTTTGGTGAGGTTGGGTGAGCAAACGCAGACCCTTTAAAGTAATACTGCGTGGTACCCATCGCATGGTTCCCAAATCTCCAGGTTCAAGGGCATCTTCCTACATCGAAAACATGCATGAGAAACCCAGAAGATGGTACACCGTGTGATGGGGAAAGGTTTCTAAAACGCACCTCATTTCTCATCTCCTTGTGCCCGGGTTCGCCATTCCAGCCGCTTTACTAGCAATCTCCCTACTTGGAGCATCAGCACCTTTAACCTCCTGTTCTGTACAGGTTGCAATTTGTCCTGAGGATTTACGGGAAGACGGGGAACCAACGAGAGACAAGCTCTTGGTGTCGGGACAGGCACAGGTCACTCTATTTTCCCATCAGGAAGAAGAATTAACCACAGGCTCAGCCTGCCCCCCGGAACCAGAACAGGGCCTGAAGCCATCCTGCGCTTTTGCGGCCAGCTCCCAAAAAAGCGAGTTGTAAAATGGAGGTTCAGGGCACTGCAATTCACAAACCTGCAGAGTTATAAATGATAACTCTCATCCACAAATATATTGAGGGAAGGCAAAGAAGAGGATTTGAAATCAAGGCAGAATTGCACGAAACAGATTTCAGGAGGTAGATACGAATCGCCTTTAAAGCACATGAAAAGCGGCAAAACGTTGACAATGATGCCCTTGGCCAAAAAGGGCGTATGCGTTTTTCCTGAATATATTCAGGAAAAAACGCATACGCCCTTTTTGGCCAACCAAGCAACCTGGAAAGGCAAATCAGCGCTACAGAGAAGTCTCGCTTCCCATCGGTCAAAAGGGCCATGCTGAAAAAAGTGTCAAAACCAGAAATGCAGGACAGGCCATGGAGAAATGGGAGCTTGCTACACTGATGGGCGGGATGTAAATTGCCAACAGCCACTCTGGAGAAGTGTACGGTGCGTCCTGAAACATCTGAAAAACACAGCTTAGAGAGCATAGGGCACTTCCACTCATGGGGGTATAAATTGGGAAAATTAAAAATCAGCAAGACACAAGCACCCCAAAGTTGAGGGCTGCTCTGTTGACAAGGACCTCCACTTCATTCCACCTTCAATATCCAAGGAAAGAGAAAAATGGATAAAGAAGTTGTGGTCCTTATGTACAATGGAATATCACTCAGCCATGAAATCAATGTCATAAGGTTAGTAGCAGCATGATGAGTGGATTTAGGTACGACGATTCTAAGTGAAATAAGTCACACAGAAAAGGACACTTCTCATAAGGTATCACTGATAGAGGGAATGTAAAAACCGTTACACTTGAACTGAATTACAAAACAGAACAGAGTCACACATGCAGAAAACACACTATGGCTGCTTAACGGGAAAGGTGAGGTGGGGTGATACATAAAACAAGGGTATCAAATTAGCTCAGATACCGTTCCATAAACCCAATATGTAGTAGACAAGACCTACTCCTTGCTCAGAGAACTGGACTCAACACGCCCTATTCACCGCACAAGAATATATCTGACTAGTAATAATCTTAAAACCTATGTATTGATATCTCTCTGTTAGTGTGTCAAGTGGGTGTAAAGCGGCATAAACACAGCCGTGAAAAGCAGCTAAACCCATTATGAAAATAAATTACTTTGAAAAACCCATGAAACAACGACAGTGAAAGAGATAGAAATTCTTACACAATGAGTTCAGGGGCTGTGATGCAACCTGGATTGACCATATCTAGACCCACAGCTGGATGAGACATAAGGGTGGACACTCTTGGGGCTGAGAGGTTTGGTGAGGTTGGGTGAGCAAACGCAGACCCTTTAAAGTAATACTGCGTGGTACCCATTGCATGGGTCCCAAATCTCCAGGTTCAAGGGCATCTTCCTACATCGAAAACATGCATGAGAAACGCAGAAGATGGTACACCGTATGATGGGGAAAGGTTTCTAAAACGCACCTCATTTCTCATCTCCTTGTGCCCGGGTTCGCCATTCCAGCCGCTTTACTAGCAATCTCCCTACTTGGAGCATCAGCCCCTTTAACCTCCTGTTCCGTACAGGTTGCAATTTGTCCTGAGGATGAACGGGAAGACGGGGAACCAACGAGAGACTAGCTCTTGGTGTCGGGACAGGCACAGGTCACTCTATTTTCCCATCAGGAAGAAGAATAAACCACAGGCTCAGCCTGCCCCCCGGAACCAAAACAGGGCCTGAAGCCATCCTGCGCTTTTGCGGCCAGCTCCCAAAAAAGCGAGTTGTAAAATGGAGGTTCAGGGCACTGCAATTCACAAACCTGCAGAGTTAAAAATGATAACTCTCGTCCACAAATATATTGAGGGAAGGCAAAGAAGAGGATTTGAAATCAAGGCAGAATTGCACGAAACAGATTTCAGGAGGTAGATACGAATCGCCTTTAAAGCACATGAAAAGCGGCAAAACGTTGACAATGATGCCCTTGGCCAAAAAGGGCGTATGCGTTTTTTCCTGAATATATTCAGGAAAAAACGCATACGCCCTTTTTGGCCAACCAAGCAACCTGGAAAGGCAAATCAGCGCTACAGAGAAGTCTCGCTTCCCATCGGTCAAAAGGGCCATGCTGAAAAAAGTGTCAAAACCAGAAATGCAGGACAGGCCATGGAGAAATGGGAGCCTTGCTACACTGATGGGTGGGATGTAAATTGCCAACAGCCACTCTAGAGAATTGTACGGTGTGTCCTGAAACATCTGAAAAACAGCTTAGAGAGCATAGGGCACTTCCACTCATGGGGGTATAAATTGGGAAAATGAAAAATCAGCAAGACACAAGCACCCCAAAGTTGAGGGCTGCTCTGTTGACAAGGACCTCCACTTCATTCCACCTTCAATATCCCAGGAAAGAGAAAAATGGATAAAGAAGTTGTGGTCCTTATGTACAATGGAATATCACTCAGCCATGAAATCAATGTCATAAGGTTAGTAGCAGCATGATGAGTGGATTTAGGTACGACGATTCTAAGTGAAATAAGTCACACAGAAAAGGACACTTCTCATAAGGTATCACTTATAGAGGGAATGTAAAAACCGTTACACTTGAACTGAATTACAAAACAGAACAGAGTCACACATGCAGAAAACACACTATGGCTGCTTAACGGGAAAGGTGAGGTGGGGTGATACATAAAACAAGGGTATCAAATTAGCTCAGATACCGTTCCATAAACCCAATATGTAGTAGACAAGACCTACTCCTTGCTCAGAGAACTGTACTCAACACGCCCTATTCACCGCACAAGAATATATCTGACTAGTAATAATCTTAAAACCTATGTATTGATATCTCTCTGTTAGTGTGTCAAGTGGGTGTAAAGCGGCATAAACACAGCCGTGAAAAGCAGCTAAACCACATTATGATAATAAATTACTTTGAAAAACCCATGAAACAACGACAGTGAAAGAGAGAGAAATTCTTACACAATGCGTTCAGGGGCTGTGATGCAACCTGGATTGACCATATCTAGACCCACAGCTGGATGAGACATAAGGGTGGACACTCTTGGGGCTGAGAGGTTTGGTGAGGTTGGGTGAGCAAACGCAGACCCTTTAAAGTAATACTGCGTGGTACCCATCGCATGGGTCCCAAATCTCCAGCTTCAAGGGCATCTTCCTACATCGAAAACATGCATGAGAAACCCAGAAGATAGTACACCGTGTGATGGGGAAAGGTTTCTAAAACGCACCTCATTTCTCATCTCCTTGTGCCCGGGTTCGCCATTCCAGCCGCTTTACTAGCAAGCTCCCTACTTGGAGCATCAGCACCTTTAACCTCCTGTTCCGTACAGGTTGCAATTTGTCCTGAGGATGAACGGGAAGACGGGGAACCAACGAGAGACTAGCTCTTGGTGTTGGGACAGGCACAGGTCTCTCTATTTTCCCATCAGGAAGAAGAATTAACCACAGGCTCAGCCTGCCCCCCGGAACCAGAACAGGGCCTGAAGCCATCCTGCGCTTTTGCGGCCAGCTCCCAAAAAAGCGAGTTGTAAAATGGAGGTTCAGGGCACTGCAATTCACAAACCTGCAGAGTTATAAATGATAACTCTCGTCCACAAATATATTGAGGGAAGGCAAAGAAGAGGATTTGAAATCAAGGCAGAATTGCACGAAACAGATTTCAGGAGGTAGATACGAATCGCCTTTAAAGCACATGAAAAGCGGCAAAACGTTGACAATGATGCCCTTGGCCAAAAAGGGCGTATGCGTTTTTTCCTGAATATATTCAGGAAAAAACGCATAGCCCTTTTTGGCCAACCAAGCAACCTGGAAAGGCAAATCAGCGCTACAAAGAAGTCTCGCTTCCCATCGGTCAAAAGGGCTATGCTGAAAAATGTGTCAAAACCAGAAATGCAGGACAGGCCATGGAGAAATGAGAGCCTTGCTACACTGATGGGCGGGATGTAAACTGCCAACAGCCACTCTGGAGAAGTGTACGGTGCGTCCTGAAACATCTGAAAAACACAGCTTAGAGAGCATAGGGCACTTCCACTCATGGGGGTATAAATTGGGAAAATTAAAAATCAGCAAGACACAAGCACCCCAAAGTTGAGGGCTGCTCTGTTGACAAGGACCTCCACTTCATTCCACCTTCAATATCCAAGGAAAGAGAAAAATGGATAAAGAAGTTGTGGTCCTTATGTACAATGGAATATCACTCAGCCATGAAATCAATGTCAAAAGGTTAGTAGCAGCATGATGAGTGGATTTAGGTACGACGATTCTAAGTGAAATAAGTCACACAGAAAAGGACACTTCTCATAAGGTATCACTGATAGAGGGAATGTAAAAACCGTTACACTTGAACTGAATTACAAAACAGAACAGAGTCACACATGCAGAAAACACACTATGGCTGTTTAACGGGAAAGGTGAGGTGGGGTGATACATAAAACAAGGGTATCAAATTAGCTCAGATACCGTTCCATAAACCCAATATGTAGTAGACAAGACCTACTCCTTGCTCAGAGAACTGGACTCAACACGCCCTATTCACCGCACAAGAATATATCTGACTAGTAATAATCTTAAAACCTATGTATTGATATCTCTCTGTTAGTGTGTCAAGTGGGTGTAAAGCGGCATAAACACAGCCGTGAAAAGCAGCTAAACCCATTATGAAAATAAATTACTTTGAAAAACCCATGAAACAACGACAGTGAAAGAGATAGAAATTCTTACACAATGAGTTCAGGGGCTGTGATGCAACCTGGATTGACCATATCTAGACCCACAGCTGGATGAGACATAAGGGTGGACACTCTTGGGGCTGAGAGGTTTGGTGAGGTTGGGTGAGCAAACGCAGACCCTTTAAAGTAATACTGCGTGGTACCCATTGCATGGGTCCCAAATCTCCAGGTTCAAGGGCATCTTCCTACATCGAAAACATGCATGAGAAACGCAGAAGATGGTACACCGTATGATGGGGAAAGGTTTCTAAAACGCACCTCATTTCTCATCTCCTTGTGCCCGGGTTCGCCATTCCAGCCGCTTTACTAGCAATCTCCCTACTTGGAGCATCAGCCCCTTTAACCTCCTGTTCCGTACAGGTTGCAATTTGTCCTGAGGATGAACGGGAAGACGGGGAACCAACGAGAGACTAGCTCTTGGTGTCGGGACAGGCACAGGTCACTCTATTTTCCCATCAGGAAGAAGAATTAACCACAGGCTCAGCCTGCCCCCCGGAACCAAAACAGGGCCTGAAGCCATCCTGCGCTTTTGCGGCCAGCTCCCAAAAAAGCGAGTTGTAAAATGGAGGTTCAGGGCACTGCAATTCACAAACCTGCAGAGTTATAAATGATAACTCTCGTCCACAAATATATTGAGGGAAGGCAAAGAAGAGGATTTGAAATCAAGGCAGAATTGCACGAAACAGATTTCAGGAGGTAGATACGAATCGCCTTTAAAGCACATGAAAAGCGGCAAAACGTTGACAATGATGCCCTTGGCCAAAAAGGGCGTATGCGTTTTTTCCTGAATATATTCAGGAAAAAACGCATACGCCCTTTTTGGCCAACCAAGCAACCTGGAAAGGCAAATCAGCGCTACAGAGAAGTCTCGCTTCCCATCGGTCAAAAGGGCCATGCTGAAAAAAGTGTCAAAACCAGAAATGCAGGACAGGCCATGGAGAAATGGGAGCCTTGCTACACTGATGGGTGGGATGTAAATTGCCAACAGCCACTCTAGAGAATTGTACGGTGTGTCCTGAAACATCTGAAAAACAGCTTAGAGAGCATAGGGCACTTCCACTCATGGGGGTATAAATTGGGAAAATGAAAAATCAGCAAGACACAAGCACCCCAAAGTTGAGGGCTGCTCTGTTGACAAGGACCTCCACTTCATTCCACCTTAAATATCCCAGGAAAGAGAAAAATGGATAAAGAAGTTGTGGTCCTTATGTACAATGGAATATCACTCAGCCATGAAATCAATGTCATAAGGTTAGTAGCAGCATGATGAGTGGATTTAGGTACGACGATTCTAAGTGAAATAAGTCACACAGAAAAGGACACTTCTCATAAGGTATCACTTATAGAGGGAATGTAAAAACCGTTACACTTGAACTGAATTACAAAACAGAACAGAGTCACACATGCAGAAAACACACTATGGCTGCTTAACGGGAAAGGTGAGGTGGGGTGATACATAAAACAAGGGTATCAAATTAGCTCAGATACCGTTCCATAAACCCAATATGTAGTAGACAAGACCTACTCCTTGCTCAGAGAACTGTACTCAACACGCCCTATTCACCGCACAAGAATATATCTGACTAGTAATAATCTTAAAACCTATGTATTGATATCTCTCTGTTAGTGTGTCAAGTGGGTGTAAAGCGGCATAAACACAGCCGTGAAAAGCAGCTAAACCACATTATGATAATAAATTACTTTGAAAAACCCATGAAACAACGACAGTGAAAGAGAGAGAAATTCTTACACAATGCGTTCAGGGGCTGTGATGCAACCTGGATTGACCATATCTAGACCCACAGCTGGATGAGACATAAGGGTGGACACTCTTGGGGCTGAGAGGTTTGGTGAGGTTGGGTGAGCAAACGCAGACCCTTTAAAGTAATACTGCGTGGTACCCATCGCATGGGTCCCAAATCTCCAGCTTCAAGGGCATCTTCCTACATCGAAAACATGCATGAAAAACCCAGAAGATAGTACACCGTGTGATGGGGAAAGGTTTCTAAAACGCACCTCATTTCTCATCTCCTTGTGCCCGGGTTCGCCATTCCAGCCGCTTTACTAGCAAGCTCCCTACTTGGAGCATCAGCACCTTTAACCTCCTGTTCCGTACAGGTTGCAATTTGTCCTGAGGATGAACGGGAAGACGGGGAACCAACGAGAGACTAGCTCTTGGTGTTGGGACAGGCACAGGTCTCTCTATTTTCCCATCAGGAAGAAGAATTAACCACAGGCTCAGCCTGCCCCCCGGAACCAGAACAGGGCCTGAAGCCATCCTGCGCTTTTGCGGCCAGCTCCCAAAAAAGCGAGTTGTAAAATGGAGGTTCAGGGCACTGCAATTCACAAACCTGCAGAGTTATAAATGATAACTCTCGTCCACAAATATATTGAGGGAAGGCAAAGAAGAGGATTTGAAATCAAGGCAGAATTGCACGAAACAGATTTCAGGAGGTAGATACGAATCGCCTTTAAAGCACATGAAAAGCGGCAAAACGTTGACAATGATGCCCTTGGCCAAAAAGGGCGTATGCGTTTTTTCCTGAATATATTCAGGAAAAAACGCATAGCCCTTTTTGGCCAACCAAGCAACCTGGAAAGGCAAATCAGCGCTACAAAGAAGTCTCGCTTCCCATCGGTCAAAAGGGCTATGCTGAAAAATGTGTCAAAACCAGAAATGCAGGACAGGCCATGGAGAAATGAGAGCCTTGCTACACTGATGGGCGGGATGTAAACTGCCAACAGCCACTCTGGAGAAGTGTACGGTGCGTCCTGAAACATCTGAAAAACACAGCTTAGAGAGCATAGGGCACTTCCACTCATGGGGGTATAAATTGGGAAAATTAAAAATCAGCAAGACACAAGCACCCCAAAGTTGAGGGCTGCTCTGTTGACAAGGACCTCCACTTCATTCCACCTTCAATATCCAAGGAAAGAGAAAAATGGATAAAGAAGTTGTGGTCCTTATGTACAATGGAATATCACTCAGCCATGAAATCAATGTCAAAAGGTTAGTAGCAGCATGATGAGTGGATTTAGGTACGACGATTCTAAGTGAAATAAGTCACACAGAAAAGGACACTTCTCATAAGGTATCACTGATAGAGGGAATGTAAAAACCGTTACACTTGAACTGAATTACAAAACAGAACAGAGTCACACATGCAGAAAACACACTATGGCTGTTTAACGGGAAAGGTGAGGTGGGGTGATACATAAAACAAGGGTATCAAATTAGCTCAGATACCGTTCCATAAACCCAATATGTAGTAGACAAGACCTACTCCTTGCTCAGAGAACTGGACTCAACACGCCCTATTCACCGCACAAGAATATATCTGACTAGTAATAATCTTAAAACCTATGTATTGATATCTCTCTGTTAGTGTGTCAAGTGGGTGTAAAGCGGCATAAACACAGCCGTGAAAAGCAGCTAAACCCATTATGAAAATAAATTACTTTGAAAAACCCATGAAACAACGACAGTGAAAGAGATAGAAATTCTTACACAATGAGTTCAGGGGCTGTGATGCAACCTGGATTGACCATATCTAGACCCACAGCTGGATGAGACATAAGGGTGGACACTCTTGGGGCTGAGAGGTTTGGTGAGGTTGGGTGAGCAAACGCAGACCCTTTAAAGTAATACTGCGTGGTACCCATTGCATGGGTCCCAAATCTCCAGGTTCAAGGGCATCTTCCTACATCGAAAACATGCATGAGAAACCCAGAAGATGGTACACCGTATGATGGGGAAAGGTTTCTAAAACGCACCTCATTTCTCATCTCCTTGTGCCCGGGTTCGCCATTCCAGCCGCTTTACTAGCAATCTCCCTACTTGGAGCATCAGCCCCTTTAACCTCCTGTTCCGTACAGGTTGCAATTTGTCCTGAGGATGAACGGGAAGACGGGGAACCAACGAGAGACTAGCTCTTGGTGTCGGGACAGGCACAGGTCACTCTATTTTCCCATCAGGAAGAAGAATTAACCACAGGCTCAGCCTGCCCCCCGGAACCAAAACAGGGCCTGAAGCCATCCTGCGCTTTTGCGGCCAGCTCCCAAAAAAGCGAGTTGTAAAATGGAGGTTCAGGGCACTGCAATTCACAAACCTGCAGAGTTATAAATGATAACTCTCGTCCACAAATATATTGAGGGAAGGCAAAGAAGAGGATTTGAAATCAAGGCAGAATTGCACGAAACAGATTTCAGGAGGTAGATACGAATCGCCTTTAAAGCACATGAAAAGCGGCAAAACGTTGACAATGATGCCCTTGGCCAAAAAGGGCGTATGCGTTTTTTCCTGAATATATTCAGGAAAAAACGCATACGCCCTTTTTGGCCAACCAAGCAACCTGGAAAGGCAAATCAGCGCTACAGAGAAGTCTCGCTTCCCATCGGTCAAAAGGGCCATGCTGAAAAAAGTGTCAAAACCAGAAATGCAGGACAGGCCATGGAGAAATGGGAGCCTTGCTACACTGATGGGCGGGATGTAAATTGCCAACAGCCACTCTGGAGAAGTGTACGGTGTGTCCTGAAACATCTGAAAAACAGCTTAGAGAGCATAGGGCACTTCCACTCATGGGGGTATAAATTGGGAAAATTAAAAATCAGCAAGACACAAGCACCCCAAAGTTGAGGGCTGCTCTGTTGACAAGGACCTCCACTTCATTCCACCTTAAATATCCCAGGAAAGAGAAAAATGGATAAAGAAGTTGTGGTCCTTATGTACAATGGAATATCACTCAGCCATGAAATCAATGTCATAAGGTTAGTAGCAGCATGATGAGTGGATTTAGGTACGACGATTCTAAGTGAAATAAGTCACACAGAAAAGGACACTTCTCATAAGGTATCACTTATAGAGGGAATGTAAAAACCGTTACACTTGAACTGAATTACAAAACAGAACAGAGTCACACATGCAGAAAACACACTATGGCTGCTTAACGGGAAAGGTGAGGTGGGGTGATACATAAAACAAGGGTATCAAATTAGCTCAGATACCGTTCCATAAACCCAATATGTAGTAGACAAGACCTACTCCTTGCTCAGAGAACTGTACTCAACACGCCCTATTCACCGCACAAGAATATATCTGACTAGTAATAATCTTAAAACCTATGTATTGATATCTCTCTGTTAGTGTGTCAAGTGGGTGTAAAGCGGCATAAACACAGCCGTGAAAAGCAGCTAAACCGCATTATGATAATAAATTACTTTGAAAAACCCATGAAACAACGACAGTGAAAGAGAGAGAAATTCTTACACAATGCGTTCAGGGGCTGTGATGCAACCTGGATTGACCATATCTAGACCCACAGCTGGATGAGACATAAGGGTGGACACTCTTGGGGCTGAGAGGTTTGGTGAGGTTGGGTGAGCAAACGCAGACCCTTTAAAGTAATACTGCGTGGTACCCATCGCATGGGTCCCAAATCTCCAGGTTCAAGGGCATCTTCCTACATCGAAAACATGCATGAGAAACCCAGAAGATGGTACACCGTATGATGGGAAAAGGTTTCTAAAACGCACCTCATTTCTCATCTCCTTGTGCCCGGGTTCGCCATTCCAGCCGCTTTACTAGCAATCTCCCTACTTGGAGCATCAGCCCCTTTAACCTCCTGTTCCGTACAGGTTGCAATTTGTCCTGAGGATGAACGGGAAGACGGGGAACCAACGAGAGACTAGCTCTTGGTGTCGGGACAGGCACAGGTCACTCTATTTTCCCATCAGGAAGAAGAATTAACCACAGGCTCAGCCTGCCCCCCGGAACCAGAACAGGGCCTGAAGCCATCCTGCGCTTTTGCGGCCAGCTCCCAAAAAAGCGAGTTGTAAAATGGAGGTTCAGGGCACTGCAATTCACAAACCTGCAGAGTTAAAAATGATAACTCTCGTCCACAAATATATTGAGGGAAGGCAAAGAAGAGGATTTGAATTCAAGGCAGAATTGCACGAAACAGATTTCAGGAGGTAGATACGAATGGCCTTTAAAGCACATGAAAAGCGGCAAAACGTTGACAATGATGCCCTTGGCCAAAAAGGGCGTATGCGTTTTTTCCTGAATATATTCAGGAAAAAACGCATACGCCCTTTTTGGCCAACCAAGCAACCTGGAAATGCAAATCAGCGCTACAGAGAAGTCTCGCTTCCCATCGGTCAAAAGGGCCATGCTGAAAAAAGTGTCAAAACCAGAAATGCAGGACAGGCCATGGAGAAATGGGAGCCTTGCTACACTGATGGGCGGGATGTAAATTGCCAACAGCCACTCTGGAGAAGTGTACGGTGTGTCCTGAAACATCTGAAAAACAGCTTAGAGAGCATAGGGCACTTCCACTCATGGGGGTATAAATTGGGAAAATTAAAAATCAGCAAGACACAAGCACCCCAAAGTTGAGGGCTGCTCTGTTGACAAGGACCTCCACTTCATTCCACCTTAAATATCCCAGGAAAGAGAAAAATGGATAAAGAAGTTGTGGTCCTTATGTACAATGGAATATCACTCAGCCATGAAATCAATGTCATAAGGTTAGTAGCAGCATGATGAGTGGATTTAGGTACGACGATTCTAAGTGAAATAAGTCACACAGAAAAGGACACTTCTCATAAGGTATCACTTATAGAGGGAATGTAAAAACCGTTACACTTGAACTGAATTACAAAACAGAACAGAGTCACACATGCAGAAAACACACTATGGCTGCTTAACGGGAAAGGTGAGGTGGGGTGATACATAAAACAAGGGTATCAAATTAGCTCAGATACCGTTCCATAAACCCAATATGTAGTAGACAAGACCTACTCCTTGCTCAGAGAACTGTACTCAACACGCCCTATTCACCGCACAAGAATATATCTGACTAGTAATAATCTTAAAACCTATGTATTGATATCTCTCTGTTAGTGTGTCAAGTGGGTGTAAAGCGGCATAAACACAGCCGTGAAAAGCAGCTAAACCGCATTATGATAATAAATTACTTTGAAAAACCCATGAAACAACGACAGTGAAAGAGAGAGAAATTCTTACACAATGCGTTCAGGGGCTGTGATGCAACCTGGATTGACCATATCTAGACCCACAGCTGGATGAGACATAAGGGTGGACACTCTTGGGGCTGAGAGGTTTGGTGAGGTTGGGTGAGCAAACGCAGACCCTTTAAAGTAATACTGCGTGGTACCCATCGCATGGGTCCCAAATCTCCAGGTTCAAGGGCATCTTCCTACATCGAAAACATGCATGAGAAACCCAGAAGATGGTACACCGTATGATGGGAAAAGGTTTCTAAAACGCACCTCATTTCTCATCTCCTTGTGCCCGGGTTCGCCATTCCAGCCGCTTTACTAGCAATCTCCCTACTTGGAGCATCAGCCCCTTTAACCTCCTGTTCCGTACAGGTTGCAATTTGTCCTGAGGATGAACGGGAAGACGGGGAACCAACGAGAGACTAGCTCTTGGTGTCGGGACAGGCACAGGTCACTCTATTTTCCCATCAGGAAGAAGAATTAACCACAGGCTCAGCCTGCCCCCCGGAACCAGAACAGGGCCTGAAGCCATCCTGCGCTTTTGCGGCCAGCTCCCAAAAAAGCGAGTTGTAAAATGGAGGTTCAGGGCACTGCAATTCACAAACCTGCAGAGTTAAAAATGATAACTCTCGTCCACAAATATATTGAGGGAAGGCAAAGAAGAGGATTTGAATTCAAGGCAGAATTGCACGAAACAGATTTCAGGAGGTAGATACGAATGGCCTTTAAAGCACATGAAAAGCGGCAAAACGTTGACAATGATGCCCTTGGCCAAAAAGGGCGTATGCGTTTTTTCCTGAATATATTCAGGAAAAAACGCATACGCCCTTTTTGGCCAACCAAGCAACCTGGAAATGCAAATCAGCGCTACAGAGAAGTCTCGCTTCCCATCGGTCAAAAGGGCCATGCTGAAAAAAGTGTCAAAACCAGAAATGCAGGACAGGCCATGGAGAAATGGGAGCCTTGCTACACTGATGGGCGGGATGTAAATTGCCAACAGCCACTCTGGAGAAGTGTACGGTGTGTCCTGAAACATCTGAAAAACAGCTTAGAGAGCATAGGGCACTTCCACTCATGGGGGTATAAATTGGGAAAATTAAAAATCAGCAAGACACAAGCACCCCAAAGTTTAGGGCTGCTCTGTTGACAAGGACTTCCACTTCATTCCACCTTAAATATCCCAGGAAAGAGAAAAATGGATAAAGAAGTTGTGGTCCTTATGTACAATGGAATATCACTCAGCCATGAAATCAATGTCATAAGGTTAGTAGCAGCATGATGAGTGGATTTAGGTACGACGATTCTAAGTGAAATAAGTCACACAGAAAAGGACACTTCTCATAAGGTATCACTTTTAGAGGGAATGTAAAAACCGTTACACTTGAACTGAATTACAAAACAGAACAGAGTCACACATGCAGAAAACAGACTATGGCTGCTTAACGGGAAAGGTGAGGTGGGGTGATACATAAAACAAGGGTATCAAATTAGCTCAGATACCGTTCCATAAACCCAATATGTAGTAGACAAGACCTACTCCTTGCTCAGAGAACTGGACTTAACACGCCCTATTCACCACACAAGAATATACCTGACTAGTAATAATCTTAAAACCTATGTATTGATATCTCTCTGTTAGTGTGTCAAGTGGGTGTAAAGCGGCATAAACACAGCCGTGAAAAGCAGCTAAACCCCATTATGAAAATAAATTACTTTGAAAAACCCATGAAACAACGACAGTGAAAGAGATAGAAATTCTTAAACAATGAGTTCAGGGGCTGTGATGCAACCTGGATTGACCATATCTAGACCCACAGCTGGATGAGACATAAGGGTGGACACTCTTGGGGCTGAGAGGTTTGGTGAGGTTGGGTGAGCAAACGCAGACCCTTTAAAGTAATACTGCGTGGTACCCATCGCATGGTTCCCAAATCTCCAGGTTCAAGGGCATCTTCCTACATCGAAAACATGCATGAGAAACCCAGAAGATGGTACACCGTGTGATAGGGAAAGGTTTCTAAAACGCACCTCATTTCTCATCTCCTTGTGCCCGGGTTCGCCATTCCAGCCGCTTTACTAGCAATCTACCTACTTGGAGCATCAGCACCTTTAACCTCCTGTTCTGTACAGGTTGCAATTTGTCCTGAGGATTTACGGGAAGACGGGGAACCAACGAGAGACTAGCTCTTGGTGTCGGGACAGGCACAGGTCACTCTATTTTCCCATCAGGAAGAAGAATTAACCACAGGCTCAGCCTGCCCCCCGGAACCAGAACAGGGCCTGAAGCCATCCTGCGCTTTTGCGGCCAGCTCCCAAAAAAGCGAGTTGTAAAATGGAGGTTCAGGGCACTGCAATTCACAAACCTGCAGAGTTATAAATGATAACTCTCATCCACAAATATATTGAGGGAAGGCAAAGAAGAGGATTTGAAATCAAGGCAGAATTGCACGAAACAGATTTCAGGAGGTAGATACGAATCGCCTTTAAAGCACATGAAAAGCGGCAAAACGTTGACAATGATGCCCTTGGCCAAAAAGGGCGTATGCGTTTTTCCTGAATATATTCAGGAAAAAACGCATACGCCCTTTTTGGCCAACCAAGCAACCTGAAAAGGCAAATCAGTGCTACAGAGAAGTCTCGCTTCCCATCGGTCAAAAGGGCCATGCTGAAAAAAGTGTCAAAACCAGAAATGCAGGACAGGCCATGGAGAAATGGGAGCTTGCTACACTGATGGGCGGGATGTAATTTGCCAACAGCCACTCTGGAGAAGTGTACGGTGCGTCCTGAAACATCTGAAAAACACAGCTTAGAGAGCATAGGGCACTTCCACTCATGGGGGTATAAATTGGGAAAATTAAAAATCAGCAAGACACAAGCACCCCAAAGTTGAGGGCTGCTCTGTTGACAAGGACCTCCACTTCATTCCACCTTCAATATCCAAGGAAAGAGAAAAATGGATAAAGAAGTTGTGGTCCTTATGTACAATGGAATATCACTCAGCCATGAAATCAATGTCATAAGGTTAGTAGCAGCATGATGAGTGGATTTAGGTACGACGATTCTAAGTGAAATAAGTCACACAGAAAAGGACACTTCTCATAAGGTATCACTGATAGAGGCAATGTAAAAACCGTTACACTTGAACTGAATTACAAAACAGAACAGAGTCACACATGCAGAAAACACACTATGGCTGCTTAACGGGAAAGGTGAGGTGGGGTGATACATAAAACAAGGGTATCAAATTAGCTCAGATACCGTTCCATAAACCCAATATGTAGTAGACAAGACCTACTCCTTGCTCAGAGAACTGGACTCAACACGCCCTATTCACCGCACAAGAATATATCTGACTAGTAATAATCTTAAAACCTATGTATTGATATCTCTCTGTTAGTGTGTCAAGTGGGTGTAAAGCGGCATAAACACAGCCGTGAAAAGCAGCTAAACCCATTATGAAAATAAATTACTTTGAAAAACCCATGAAACAACGACAGTGAAAGAGAGAGAAATTCTTACACAATGCGTTCAGGGGCTGTGATGCAACCTGGATTGACCATATCTAGACCCACAGCTGGATGAGACATAAGGGTGGACACTCTTGGGGCAGAGAGGTTTGGTGAGGTTGGGTGAGCAAACGCAGACCCTTTAAAGTAATACTGCGTGGTACCCATTGCATGGGTCCCAAATCTCCAGGTTCAAGGGCATCTTCCTACACCGAAAACATGCATGAGAAACGCAGAAGATGGTACACCGTATGATGGGGAAAGGTTTCTAAAACGCACCTCATTTCTCATCTCCTTGTGCCCGGGTTCGCCATTCCAGCCGCTTTACTAGCAATCTCCCTACTTGGAGCATCAGCCCCTTTAACCTCCTGTTCCGTACAGGTTGCAATTTGTCCTGAGGATGAACGGGAAGACGGGGAACCAACGAGAGACTAGCTCTTGGTGTCGGGACAGGCACAGGTCACTCTATTTTCCCATCAGGAAGAAGAATTAACCACAGGCTCAGCCTGCCCCCCGGAACCAAAACAGGGCCTGAAGCCATCCTGCGCTTTTGCGGCCAGCTCCCAAAAAAGCGAGTTGTAAAATGGAGGTTCAGGGCACTGCAATTCACAAACCTGCAGAGTTATAAATGATAACTCTCGTCCACAAATATATTGAGGGAAGGCAAAGAAGAGGATTTGAAATCAAGGCAGAATTGCACGAAACAGATTTCAGGAGGTAGATACAAATCGCCTTTAAAGCACATGAAAAGCGGCAAAACGTTGACAATGATGCCCTTGGCCAAAAAGGGCGTATGCGTTTTTTCCTGAATATATTCAGGAAAAAACGCATACGCCCTTTTTGGCCAACCAAGCAACCTGGAAAGGCAAATCAGCGCTACAGAGAAGTCTCGCTTCCCATCGGTCAAAAGGGCCATGCTGAAAAAAGTGTCAAAACCAGAAATGCAGGACAGGCCATGGAGAAATGGGAGCCTTGCTACACTGATGGGTGGGATGTAAATTGCCAACAGCCACTCTAGAGAATTGTACGGTGTGTCCTGAAACATCTGAAAAACAGCTTAGAGAGCATAGGGCACTTCCACTCATGGGGGTATAAATTGGGAAAATGAAAAATCAGCAAGACACAAGCACCCCAAAGTTGAGGGCTGCTCTGTTGACAAGGACCTCCACTTCATTCCACCTTAAATATCCCAGGAAAGAGAAAAATGGATAAAGAAGTTGTGGTCCTTATGTACAATGGAATATCACTCAGCCATGAAATCAATGTCATAAGGTTAGTAGCAGCATGATGAGTGGATTTAGGTACGACGATTCTAAGTGAAATAAGTCACACAGAAAAGGACACTTCTCATAAGGTATCACTTATAGAGGGAATGTAAAAACCGTTACACTTGAACTGAATTACAAAACAGAACAGAGTCACACATGCAGAAAACACACTATGGCTGCTTAACGGGAAAGGTGAGGTGGGGTGATACATAAAACAAGGGTATCAAATTAGCTCAGATACCGTTCCATAAACCCAATATGTAGTAGACAAGACCTACTCCTTGCTCAGAGAACTGTACTCAACACGCCCTATTCACCGCACAAGAATATATCTGACTAGTAATAATCGTAAAACCTATGTATTGATATCTCTCTGTTAGTGTGTCAAGTGGGTGTAAAGCGGCATAAACACAGCCGTGAAAAGCAGCTAAACCGCATTATGATAATAAATTACTTTGAAAAACCCATGAAACAACGACAGTGAAAGAGAGAGAAATTCTTACACAATGCGTTCAGGGGCTGTGATGCAACCTGGATTGACCATATCTAGACCCACAGCTGGATGAGACATAAGGGTGGACACTCTTGGGGCTGAGAGGTTTGGTGAGGTTGGGTGAGCAAACGCAGACCCTTTAAAGTAATACTGCGTGGTACCCATCGCATGGGTCCCAAATCTCCAGCTTCAAGGGCATCTTCCTACATCGAAAACATGAATGAGAAAACAAAATGATGGTACACCATGTGATGGGGAAAGGTTTCTAAAACGCACCTCATTTCTCATCTCCTTGTGCCCGGGTTCACCTTTCCAGCCGCTTTACTAGCAATCTCCCTACTTGGAGCATCAGCACCTTTAACCTCCTGTTCCGTACAGGTTGCAATTTGTCCTGAGGATGAACGGGAAGACGGGGAAACAACGAGAGACTAGCTCTTGGTGTTGGGACAGGCACAGGTCTCTCTATTTTCCCATCAGGAAGAAGAATTAACCACAGGCTCAGCCTGCCCCCCGGAACCAGAACAGGGCCTGAAGCCATCCTGCGCTTTTGCGGCCAGCTCCCAAAAAAGCGAGTTGTAAAATGGAGGTTCAGGGCACTGCAATTCACAAACCTGCAGAGTTATAAATGATAACTCTCGTCCACAAATATATTGAGGGAAGGCAAAGAAGAGGATTTGAAATCAAGGCAGAATTGCAGGAAACAGATTTCAGGAGGTAGATTCGAATCGCCTTTAAAGCACATGAAAAGCGGCAATATGTTGACAATGATGCCCTTGGCCAAAAAGGGCGTATGCGTTTTTTCCTGAATATATTCAGGAAAAAACGCATAGCCCTTTTTGGCCAACCAAGCAACCTGGAAAGGCAAATCAGCGCTACAAAGAAGTCTCGCTTCCCATCGGTCAAAAGGGCTATGCTGAAAAATGTGTCAAAACCAGAAATGCAGGACAGGCCATGGAGAAATGAGAGCCTTGCTACACTGATGGGCGGGATGTAAACTGCCAACAGCCACTCTGGAGAAGTGTACGGTGTGTCCTGAAACATCTGAAAAACACAGCTTAGAGAGCATAGGGCACTTCCACTCATGGGGGTATAAATTTGGAAAATGAAAAATCAGCAAGACACAAGCACCCCAAAGTTTAGGGCTGCTCTGTTGACAAGGACCTCCACTTCATTCCACCTTAAATGTCCAACGAAAGAGAAAAATGGATAAAGAAGTTGTGGTCCTTATGTACAATGGAATATCACTCAGCCATGAAATCAATGTCATAAGGTTAGTAGCAGCATGATGAGTGGATTTAGGTACGACGATTCTAAGTGAAATAAGTCACACAGAAAAGGACACTTCTCATAAGGTATCACTTTTAGAGGGAATGTAAAAACCGTTACACTTGAACTGAATTACAAAACAGAACAGAGTCACACATGCAGAAAACACACTATGGCTGCTTAACGGGAAAGGTGAGGTGGGGTGATACATAAAACAAGGGTATCAAATTAGCTCAGATACCGTTCCATAAACCCAATATGTAGTAGACAAGACCTACTCCTTGCTCAGAGAACTGGACTCAACACGCCCTATTCACCGCACAAGAATATATCTGACTAGTAATAATCTTAAAACTTATGTATTGATATCTCTCTGTTAGTGTGTCAAGTGGGTGTAAAGCGGCATAAACACAGCCGTGAAAAGCAGCTAAACCGCATTATGATAATAAATTACTTTGAAAAACCCATGAAACAACGACAGTGAAAGAGAGAGAAATTCTTACACAATGCGTTCAGGGGCTGTGATGCAACCTGGATTGACCATATCTAGACCCACAGCTGGATGAGACATAAGGGTGGACACTCTTGGGGCTGAGAGGTTTGGTGAGGTTGGGTGAGCAAACGCAGACCCTTTAAAGTAATACTGCGTGGTACCCATCGCATGGGTCCCAAATCTCCAGGTTCAAGGGCATCTTCCTACATCGAAAACATGCATGAGAAACCCAGAAGATGGTACACCGTATGATGGGAAAAGGTTTCTAAAACGCACCTCATTTCTCATCTCCTTGTGCCCGGGTTCGCCATTCCAGCCGCTTTACTAGCAATCTCCCTACTTGGAGCATCAGCCCCTTTAACCTCCTGTTCCGTACAGGTTGCAATTTGTCCTGAGGATGAACGGGAAGACGGGGAACCAACGAGAGACTAGCTCTTGGTGTCGGGACAGGCACAGGTCACTCTATTTTCCCATCAGGAAGAAGAATTAACCACAGGCTCAGCCTGCCCCCCGGAACCAGAACAGGGCCTGAAGCCATCCTGCGCTTTTGCGGCCAGCTCCCAAAAAAGCGAGTTGTAAAATGGAGGTTCAGGGCACTGCAATTCACAAACCTGCAGAGTTAAAAATGATAACTCTCGTCCACAAATATATTGAGGGAAGGCAAAGAAGAGGATTTGAATTCAAGGCAGAATTGCACGAAACAGATTTCAGGAGGTAGATACGAATGGCCTTTAAAGCACATGAAAAGCGGCAAAACGTTGACAATGATGCCCTTGGCCAAAAAGGGCGTATGCGTTTTTTCCTGAATATATTCAGGAAAAAACGCATACGCCCTTTTTGGCCAACCAAGCAACCTGGAAATGCAAATCAGCGCTACAGAGAAGTCTCGCTTCCCATCGGTCAAAAGGGCCATGCTGAAAAAAGTGTCAAAACCAGAAATGCAGGACAGGCCATGGAGAAATGGGAGCCTTGCTACACTGATGGGCGGGATGTAAATTGCCAACAGCCACTCTGGAGAAGTGTACGGTGTGTCCTGAAACATCTGAAAAACAGCTTAGAGAGCATAGGGCACTTCCACTCATGGGGGTATAAATTGGGAAAATTAAAAATCAGCAAGACACAAGCACCCCAAAGTTTAGGGCTGCTCTGTTGACAAGGACTTCCACTTCATTCCACCTTAAATATCCCAGGAAAGAGAAAAATGGATAAAGAAGTTGTGGTCCTTATGTACAATGGAATATCACTCAGCCATGAAATCAATGTCATAAGGTTAGTAGCAGCATGATGAGTGGATTTAGGTACGACGATTCTAAGTGAAATAAGTCACACAGAAAAGGACACTTCTCATAAGGTATCACTTTTAGAGGGAATGTAAAAACCGTTACACTTGAACTGAATTACAAAACAGAACAGAGTCACACATGCAGAAAACAGACTATGGCTGCTTAACGGGAAAGGTGAGGTGGGGTGATACATAAAACAAGGGTATCAAATTAGCTCAGATACCGTTCCATAAACCCAATATGTAGTAGACAAGACCTACTCCTTGCTCAGAGAACTGGACTTAACACGCCCTATTCACCACACAAGAATATACCTGACTAGTAATAATCTTAAAACCTATGTATTGATATCTCTCTGTTAGTGTGTCAAGTGGGTGTAAAGCGGCATAAACACAGCCGTGAAAAGCAGCTAAACCCCATTATGAAAATAAATTACTTTGAAAAACCCATGAAACAACGACAGTGAAAGAGATAGAAATTCTTAAACAATGAGTTCAGGGGCTGTGATGCAACCTGGATTGACCATATCTAGACCCACAGCTGGATGAGACATAAGGGTGGACACTCTTGGGGCTGAGAGGTTTGGTGAGGTTGGGTGAGCAAACGCAGACCCTTTAAAGTAATACTGCGTGGTACCCATCGCATGGTTCCCAAATCTCCAGGTTCAAGGGCATCTTCCTACATCGAAAACATGCATGAGAAACCCAGAAGATGGTACACCGTGTGATAGGGAAAGGTTTCTAAAACGCACCTCATTTCTCATCTCCTTGTGCCCGGGTTCGCCATTCCAGCCGCTTTACTAGCAATCTACCTACTTGGAGCATCAGCACCTTTAACCTCCTGTTCCGTACAGGTTGCAATTTGTCCTGAGGATTTACGGGAAGACGGGGAACCAACGAGAGACTAGCTCTTGGTGTCGGGACAGGCACAGGTCACTCTATTTTCCCATCAGGAAGAAGAATTAACCACAGGCTCAGCCTGCCCCCCGGAACCAGAACAGGGCCTGAAGCCATCCTGCGCTTTTGCGGCCAGCTCCCAAAAAAGCGAGTTGTAAAATGGAGGTTCAGGGCACTGCAATTCACAAACCTGCAGAGTTATAAATGATAACTCTCATCCACAAATATATTGAGGGAAGGCAAAGAAGAGGATTTGAAATCAAGGCAGAATTGCACGAAACAGATTTCAGGAGGTAGATACGAATCGCCTTTAAAGGACATGAAAAGCGGCAAAACGTTGACAATGATGCCCTTGGCCAAAAAGGGCGTATGCGTTTTTCCTGAATATATTCAGGAAAAAACGCATACGCCCTTTTTGGCCAACCAAGCAACCTGAAAAGGCAAATCAGTGCTACAGAGAAGTCTCGCTTCCCATCGGTCAAAAGGGCCATGCTGAAAAAAGTGTCAAAACCAGAAATGCAGGACAGGCCATGGAGAAATGGGAGCTTGCTACACTGATGGGCGGGATGTAATTTGCCAACAGCCACTCTGGAGAAGTGTACGGTGCGTCCTGAAACATCTGAAAAACACAGCTTAGAGAGCATAGGGCACTTCCACTCATGGGGGTATAAATTGGGAAAATTAAAAATCAGCAAGACACAAGCACCCCAAAGTTGAGGGCTGCTCTGTTGACAAGGACCTCCACTTCATTCCACCTTCAATATCCAAGGAAAGAGAAAAATGGATAAAGAAGTTGTGGTCCTTATGTACAATGGAATATCACTCAGCCATGAAATCAATGTCATAAGGTTAGTAGCAGCATGATGAGTGGATTTAGGTACGACGATTCTAAGTGAAATAAGTCACACAGAAAAGGACACTTCTCATAAGGTATCACTGATAGAGGCAATGTAAAAACCGTTACACTTGAACTGAATTACAAAACAGAACAGAGTCACACATGCAGAAAACACACTATGGCTGCTTAACGGGAAAGGTGAGGTGGGGTGATACATAAAACAAGGGTATCAAATTAGCTCAGATACCGTTCCATAAACCCAATATGTAGTAGACAAGACCTACTCCTTGCTCAGAGAACTGGACTCAACACGCCCTATTCACCGCACAAGAATATATCTGACTAGTAATAATCTTAAAACCTATGTATTGATATCTCTCTGTTAGTGTGTCAAGTGGGTGTAAAGCGGCATAAACACAGCCGTGAAAAGCAGCTAAACCCATTATGAAAATAAATTACTTTGAAAAACCCATGAAACAACGACAGTGAAAGAGAGAGAAATTCTTACACAATGCGTTCAGGGGCTGTGATGCAACCTGGATTGACCATATCTAGACCCACAGCTGGATGAGACATAAGGGTGGACACTCTTGGGGCAGAGAGGTTTGGTGAGGTTGGGTGAGCAAACGCAGACCCTTTAAAGTAATACTGCGTGGTACCCATTGCATGGGTCCCAAATCTCCAGGTTCAAGGGCATCTTCCTACACCGAAAACATGCATGAGAAACGCAGAAGATGGTACACCGTATGATGGGGAAAGGTTTCTAAAACGCACCTCATTTCTCATCTCCTTGTGCCCGGGTTCGCCATTCCAGCCGCTTTACTAGCAATCTCCCTACTTGGAGCATCAGCCCCTTTAACCTCCTGTTCCGTACAGGTTGCAATTTGTCCTGAGGATGAACGGGAAGACGGGGAACCAACGAGAGACTAGCTCTTGGTGTCGGGACAGGCACAGGTCACTCTATTTTCCCATCAGGAAGAAGAATTAACCACAGGCTCAGCCTGCCCCCCGGAACCAAAACAGGGCCTGAAGCCATCCTGCGCTTTTGCGGCCAGCTCCCAAAAAAGCGAGTTGTAAAATGGAGGTTCAGGGCACTGCAATTCACAAACCTGCAGAGTTATAAATGATAACTCTCGTCCACAAATATATTGAGGGAAGGCAAAGAAGAGGATTTGAAATCAAGGCAGAATTGCACGAAACAGATTTCAGGAGGTAGATACAAATCGCCTTTAAAGCACATGAAAAGCGGCAAAACGTTGACAATGATGCCCTTGGCCAAAAAGGGCGTATGCGTTTTTTCCTGAATATATTCAGGAAAAAACGCATACGCCCTTTTTGGCCAACCAAGCAACCTGGAAAGGCAAATCAGCGCTACAGAGAAGTCTCGCTTCCCATCGGTCAAAAGGGCCATGCTGAAAAAAGTGTCAAAACCAGAAATGCAGGACAGGCCATGGAGAAATGGGAGCCTTGCTACACTGATGGGTGGGATGTAAATTGCCAACAGCCACTCTAGAGAATTGTACGGTGTGTCCTGAAACATCTGAAAAACAGCTTAGAGAGCATAGGGCACTTCCACTCATGGGGGTATAAATTGGGAAAATGAAAAATCAGCAAGACACAAGCACCCCAAAGTTGAGGGCTGCTCTGTTGACAAGGACCTCCACTTCATTCCACCTTCAATATCCCAGGAAAGAGAAAAATGGATAAAGAAGTTGTGGTCCTTATGTACAATGGAATATCACTCAGCCATGAAATCAATGTCATAAGGTTAGTAGCAGCATGATGAGTGGATTTAGGTACGACGATTCTAAGTGAAATAAGTCACACAGAAAAGGACACTTCTCATAAGGTATCACTTATAGAGGGAATGTAAAAACCGTTACACTTGAACTGAATTACAAAACAGAACAGAGTCACACATGCAGAAAACACACTATGGCTGCTTAACGGGAAAGGTGAGGTGGGGTGATACATAAAACAAGGGTATCAAATTAGCTCAGATACCGTTCCATAAACCCAATATGTAGTAGACAAGACCTACTCCTTGCTCAGAGAACTGTACTCAACACGCCCTATTCACCGCACAAGAATATATCTGACTAGTAATAATCTTAAAACCTATGTATTGATATCTCTCTGTTAGTGTGTCAAGTGGGTGTAAAGCGGCATAAACACAGCCGTGAAAAGCAGCTAAACCGCATTATGATAATAAATTACTTTGAAAAACCCATGAAACAACGACAGTGAAAGAGAGAGAAATTCTTACACAATGCGTTCAGGGGCTGTGATGCAACCTGGATTGACCATATCTAGACCCACAGCTGGATGAGACATAAGGGTGGACACTCTTGGGGCTGAGAGGTTTGGTGAGGTTGGGTGAGCAAACGCAGACCCTTTAAAGTAATACTGCGTGGTACCCATCGCATGGGTCCCAAATCTCCAGCTTCAAGGGCATCTTCCTACATCGAAAACATGAATGAGAAAACAAAATGATGGTACACCATGTGATGGGGAAAGGTTTCTAAAACGCACCTCATTTCTCATCTCCTTGTGCCCGGGTTCACCTTTCCAGCCGCTTTACTAGCAATCTCCCTACTTGGAGCATCAGCACCTTTAACCTCCTGTTCCGTACAGGTTGCAATTTGTCCTGAGGATGAACGGGAAGACGGGGAAACAACGAGAGACTAGCTCTTGGTGTTGGGACAGGCACAGGTCTCTCTATTTTCCCATCAGGAAGAAGAATTAACCACAGGCTCAGCCTGCCCCCCGGAACCAGAACAGGGCCTGAAGCCATCCTGCGCTTTTGCGGCCAGCTCCCAAAAAAGCGAGTTGTAAAATGGAGGTTCAGGGCACTGCAATTCACAAACCTGCAGAGTTATAAATGATAACTCTCGTCCACAAATATATTGAGGGAAGGCAAAGAAGAGGATTTGAAATCAAGGCAGAATTGCAGGAAACAGATTTCAGGAGGTAGATTCGAATCGCCTTTAAAGCACATGAAAAGCGGCAATATGTTAACAATGATGCCCTTGGCCAAAAAGGGCGTATGCGTTTTTTCCTGAATATATTCAGGAAAAAACGCATAGCCCTTTTTGGCCAACCAAGCAACCTGGAAAGGCAAATCAGCGCTACAAAGAAGTCTCGCTTCCCATCGGTCAAAAGGGCTATGCTGAAAAATGTGTCAAAACCAGAAATGCAGGACAGGCCATGGAGAAATGAGAGCCTTGCTACACTGATGGGCGGGATGTAAACTGCCAACAGCCACTCTGGAGAAGTGTACGGTGTGTCCTGAAACATCTGAAAAACACAGCTTAGAGAGCATAGGGCACTTCCACTCATGGGGGTATAAATTTGGAAAATGAAAAATCAGCAAGACACAAGCACCCCAAAGTTTAGGGCTGCTCTGTTGACAAGGACCTCCACTTCATTCCACCTTAAATGTCCAACGAAAGAGAAAAATGGATAAAGAAGTTGTGGTCCTTATGTACAATGGAATATCACTCAGCCATGAAATCAATGTCATAAGGTTAGTAGCAGCATGATGAGTGGATTTAGGTACGACGATTCTAAGTGAAATAAGTCACACAGAAAAGGACACTTCTCATAAGGTATCACTTTTAGAGGGAATGTAAAAACCGTTACACTTGAACTGAATTACAAAACAGAACAGAGTCACACATGCAGAAAACACACTATGGCTGCTTAACGGGAAAGGTGAGGTGGGGTGATACATAAAACAAGGGTATCAAATTAGCTCAGATACCGTTCCATAAACCCAATATGTAGTAGACAAGACCTACTCCTTGCTCAGAGAACTGGACTCAACACGCCCTATTCACCGCACAAGAATATATCTGACTAGTAATAATCTTAAAACTTATGTATTGATATCTCTCTGTTAGTGTGTCAAGTGGGTGTAAAGCGGCATAAACACAGCCGTGAAAAGCAGCTAAACCCCATTATGAAAATAAATTACTTTGAAAAACCCATGAAACAACGACAGTGAAAGAGATAGAAATTCTTACACAATGAGTTCAGGGGCTGTGATGCAACCTGGATTGACCATATCTAGACCCACAGCTGGATGAGACATAAGGGTGGACACTCTTGGGGCTGAGAGGTTTGGTGAGGTTGGGTGAGCAAACGCAGACCCTTTAAAGTAATACTGCGTGGTACCCATTGCATGGGTCCCAAATCTCCAGGTTCAAGGGCATCTTCCTACATCGAAAACATGCATGAGAAACCCAGAAGATGGTACACCGTATGATGGGAAAAGGTTTCTAAAACGCACCTCATTTCTCATCTCCTTGTGCCCGGGTTCGCCATTCCAGCCGCTTTACTAGCAATCTCCCTACTTGGAGCATCAGCCCCTTTAACCTCCTGTTCCGTACAGGTTGCAATTTGTCCTGAGGATGAACGGGAAGACGGGGAACCAACGAGAGACTAGCTCTTGGTGTCGGGACAGGCACAGGTCACTCTATTTTCCCATCAGGAAGAAGAATTAACCACAGGCTCAGCCTGCCCCCCGGAACCAGAACAGGGCCTGAAGCCATCCTGCGCTTTTGCGGCCAGCTCCCAAAAAAGCGAGTTGTAAAATGGAGGTTCAGGGCACTGCAATTCACAAACCTGCAGAGTTATAAATGATAACTCTCGTCCACAAATATATTGAGGGAAGGCAAAGAAGAGGATTTGAATTCAAGGCAGAATTGCACGAAACAGATTTCAGGAGGTAGATACGAATGGCCTTTAAAGCACATGAAAAGCGGCAAAACGTTGACAATGATGCCCTTGGCCAAAAAGGGCGTATGCGTTTTTTCCTGAATATATTCAGGAAAAAACGCATACGCCCTTTTTGGCAAACCAAGCAACCTGGAAAGGCAAATCAGCGCTACAGAGAAGTCTCGCTTCCCATCGGTCAAAAGGGCCATGCTGAAAAAAGTGTCAAAACCAGAAATGCAGGACAGGCCATGGAGAAATGAGAGCCTTGCTACACTGATGGGCGGGATGTAAACTGCCAACAGCCACTCTGGAGAAGTGTACGGTGTGTCCTGAAACATCTGAAAAACACAGCTTAGAGAGCATAGGGCACTTCCACTCATGGGGGTATAAATTTGGAAAATTAAAAATCAGCAAGACACAAGCACCCCAAAGTTGAGGGCTGCTCTGTTGACAAGGACCTCCACTTCATTCCACCTTAAATGTCCAACGAAAGAGAAAAATGGATAAAGAAGTTGTGGTCCTTATGTACAATGGAATATCACTCAGCCATGAAATCAATGTCATAAGGTTAGTAGCAGCATGATGAGTGGATTTAGGTACGACGATTCTAAGTGAAATAAGTCACACAGAAAAGGACACTTCTCATAAGGTATCACTTTTAGAGGGAATGTAAAAACCGTTACACTTGAACTGAATTACAAAACAGAACAGAGTCACACATGCAGAAAACACACTATGGCTGCTTAACGGGAAAGGTGAGGTGGGGTGATACATAAAACAAGGGTATCAAATTAGCTCAGATACTGTTCCATAAACCCAATATGTAGTAGACAAGACCTACTCCTTGCTCAGAGAACTGGACTCAACACGCCCTATTCACCACACAAGAATATATCTGACTGGTAATAATCTTAAAACTTATGTATTGATATCTCTCTGTTAGTGTGTCAAGTGGGTGTAAAGCGGCATAAACACAGCCGTGAAAAGCAGCTAAACCCCATTATGAAAATAAATTACTTTGAAAAACCCATGAAACAACGACAGTGAAAGAGATAGAAATTCTTACACAATGAGTTCAGGGGCTGTGATGCAACCTGGATTGACCATATCTAGACCCACAGCTGGATGAGACATAAGGGTGGACACTCTTGGGGCTGAGAGGTTTGGTGAGGTTGGGTGAGCAAACGCAGACCCTTTAAAGTAATACTGCGTGGTACCCATTGCATGGGTCCCAAATCTCCAGGTTCAAGGGCATCTTCCTACATCGAAAACATGCATGAGAAACCCAGAAGATGATACACCGTATGATGGGAAAAGGTTTCTAAAACGCACCTCATTTCTCATCTCCTTGTGCCCGGGTTCGCCATTCCAGCCGCTTTACTAGCAATCTCCCTACTTGGAGCATCAGCACCTTTAACCTCCTGTTCCGTACAGGTTGCAATTTGTCCTGAGGATGAACGGGAAGACGGGGAACCAATGAGAGACTAGCTCTTGGTGTCGGGACAGGCACAGGTCACTCTATTTTCCCATCAGGAAGAAGAATTAACCACAGGCTCAGCCTGCCCCCCGGAACCAGAACAGGGCCTGAAGCCATCCTGCGCTTTTGCGGCCAGCTCCCAAAAAAGCGAGTTGTAAAATGGAGGTTCAGGGCACTGCAATTCACAAACCTGCAGAGTTAAAAATGATAACTCTCGTCCACAAATATATTGAGGGAAGGCAAAGAAGAGGATTTGAATTCAAGGCAGAATTGCATGAAACAGATTTCAGGAGGTAGATACGCATGGCCTTTAAAGCACATGAAAAGCGGCAAAACGTTGACAATGATGCCCTTGGCCAAAAAGGGCGTATGCGTTTTTTCCTGAATATATTCAGGAAAAAACGCATACGCCCTTTTTGGCCAACCAAGCAACCTGGAAAGGCAAATCAGCGCTACAGAGAAGTCTCGCTTCCCATCGGTCAAAAGGGCCATGCTGAAAAAACCAGAAATGCAGGACAGGCCATGGAGAAATGGGAGCCTTGCTACACTGATGGGCGGGATGTAAATTGCCAACAGCCACTCTAGAGAAGTGTACGGTGTGTCCTGAAACATCTGAAAAACAGCTTAGAGAGCATAGGGCACTTCCACTCATGGGGGTATAAATTGGGAAAATTAAAAATCAGCAAGACACAAGCACCCCAAAGTTGAGGGCTGCTCTGTTGACAAGGACCTCCACTTCATTCCACCTTCAATATCCCAGGAAAGAGAAAAATGGATAAAGAAGTTGTGGTCCTTATGTACAATGGAATATCACTCAGCCATGAAATCAATGTCATAAGGTTAGTAGCAGCATGATGAGTGGATTTAGGTACGACGATTCTAAGTGAAATGAGTCACACAGAAAAGGACACTTCTCATAAGGTATCACTGATAGAGGGAATGTAAAAACCGTTACACTTGAACTGAATTACAAAACAGAACAGAGTCACACATGCAGAAAACACACTATGGCTGCTTAACGGGAAAGGTGAGGTGGGGTGATACATAAAACAAGGGTATCAAATTAGCTCAGATACCGTTCCATAAACCCAATATGTAGTAGACAAGACCTACTCCTTGCTCAGAGAACTGGACTCAACACGCCCTATTCACCGCACAAGAATATATCTGACTAATAATAATCTTAAAACCTATGTATTGATATCTCTCTGTTAGTGTGTCAAGTGGGTGTAAAGCGGCATAAACACAGCCGTGAAAAGCAGCTAAACCGCATTATGAAAATAAATTACTTTGAAAAACCCATGAAACAACGACAGTGAAAGAGAGAGAAATTCTTACACAATGCGTTCAGGGGCTGTGATGCAACCTGGATTGACCATATCTAGACCCACAGCTGGATGAGACATAAGGGTGGACACTCTTGGGGCTGAGAGGTTTGGTGAGGTTGGGTGAGCAAACGCAGACCCTTTAAAGTAATACTTCGTGGTACCCATCGCATGGGTCCCAAATCTCCAGCTTCAAGGGCATCTTCCTACATCGAAAACATGCATGAGAAACCCAGAAGATGGTACACCGTGTGATGGGGAAAGGTTTCTAAAACGCACCTCATTTCTCATCTCCTTGTGCCCGGGTTCGCCATTCCAGCCGCTTTACTAGCAATCTCCCTACTTGGAGCATCAGCACCTTTAACCTCCTGTTCCGTACAGGTTGCAATTTGTCCTGAGGATGAACGGGAAGACGGGGAACCAACGAGAGACTAGCTCTTGGTGTCGGGACAGGCACAGGTCACTCTATTTTCCCATCAGGAATAAGAATTAACCACAGGCTCAGCCTGCCCCCCGGAACCAGAACAGGGCCTGAAGCCATCCTGCGCTTTTGCGGCCAGCTCCCAAAAAAGCGAGTTGTAAAATGGAGGTTCAGGGCACTGCAATTCACAAACCTGCAGAGTTATAAATGATAACTCTCGTCCACAAATATATTGAGGGAAGGCAAAGAAGAGGATTTGAAATCAAGGCAGAATTGCACGAAACAGATTTCAGGAGGTAGATACGAATCGCCTTTAAAGCACATGAAAAGCGGCAAAACGTTGACAATGATGCCCTTGGCCAAAAAGGGCGTATGCGTTTTTTCCTGAATATATTCAGGAAAAAACGCATACGCCCTTTTTGGCCAACCAAGCAACCTGGAAAGGCAAATCAGCGCTACAGAGAAGTCTCGCTTCCCATCGGTCAAAAGGGCCATGCTGAAAAAAGTGTCAAAACCAGAAATGCAGGACAGGCCATGGAGAAATGGGAGCCTTGCTACACTGATGGGCGGGATGTAAATTGCCAACAGCCACTCTGGAGAAGTGTACGGTGTGTCCTGAAACATCTGAAAAACACAGCTTAGAGAGCATAGGGCACTTCCACTCATGGGGGTATAAATTGGGAAAATGAAAAATCAGCAAGACACAAGCACTCCAAAGTTGAGGGCTGCTCTGTTGACAAGGACCTCCACTTCATTCCACCTTCAATATCCCAGGAAAGAGAAAAATGGATAAAGAAGTTGTGGTCCTTATGTACAATGGAATATCACTCAGCCATGAAATCAATGTCATAAGGTTAGTAGCAGCATGATGAGTGGATTTAGGTACGACGATTCTAAGTGAAATAAGTCACACAGAAAAGGACACTTCTCATAAGGTATCACTGATAGAGGGAATGTAAAAACCTTTACACTTGAACTGAATTACAAAACAGAACAGAGTCACACATGCAGAAAACACACTATGGCTGCTTAACGGGAAAGGTGAGGTGGGGTGATACATAAAACAAGGGTATCAAATTAGCTCAGATACCGTTCCATAAACCCAATATGTAGTAGACAAGACCTACTCCTTGCTCAGAGAACTGGACTCAACACGCCCTATTCACCGCACAAGAATATATCTGACTAGTAATAATCTTAAAACCTATGTATTGATATCTCTCTGTTAGTGTGTCAAGTGGGTGTAAAGCGGCATAAACACAGCCGTGAAAAGCAGCTAAACCGCATTATGAAAATAAATTACTTTGAAAAACCCATGAAACAACGACAGTGAAAGAGAGAGAAATTCTTACACAATGCGTTCAGGGGCTGTGATGCAACCTGGATTGACCATATCTAGACCCACAGCTGGATGAGACATAAGGGTGGACACTCTTGGGGCTGAGAGGTTTGGTGAGGTTGGGTGAGCAAACGCAGACCCTTTAAAGTAATACTGCGTGGTACCCATCGCATGGGTCCCAAATCTCCAGGTTCAAGGGCATCTTCCTACATCGAAAACATGCATGAGAAACCCAGAAGATGGTACACCGTATGATGGGAAAAGGTTTCTAAAACGCACCTCATTTCTCATCTCCTTGTGCCCGGGTTCGCCATTCCAGCCGCTTTACTAGCAATCTCCCTACTTGGAGCATCAGCCCCTTTAACCTCCTGTTCCGTACAGGTTGCAATTTGTCCTGAGGATGAACGGGAAGACGGGGAACCAACGAGAGACTAGCTCTTGGTGTCGGGACAGGCACAGGTCACTCTATTTTCCCATCAGGAAGAAGAATTAACCACAGGCTCAGCCTGCCCCCCGGAACCAGAACAGGGCCTGAAGCCATCCTGCGCTTTTGCGGCCAGCTCCCAAAAAAGCGAGTTGTAAAATGGAGGTTCAGGGCACTGCAATTCACAAACCTGCAGAGTTAAAAATGATAACTCTCGTCCACAAATATATTGAGGGAAGGCAAAGAAGAGGATTTGAATTCAAGGCAGAATTGCACGAAACAGATTTCAGGAGGTAGATACGAATGGCCTTTAAAGCACATGAAAAGCGGCAAAACGTTGACAATGATGCCCTTGGCCAAAAAGGGCGTATGCGTTTTTTCCTGAATATATTCAGGAAAAAACGCATACGCCCTTTTTGGCCAACCAAGCAACCTGGAAATGCAAATCAGCGCTACAGAGAAGTCTCGCTTCCCATCGGTCAAAAGGGCCATGCTGAAAAAAGTGTCAAAACCAGAAATGCAGGACAGGCCATGGAGAAATGGGAGCCTTGCTACACTGATGGGCGGGATGTAAATTGCCAACAGCCACTCTGGAGAAGTGTACGGTGTGTCCTGAAACATCTGAAAAACAGCTTAGAGAGCATAGGGCACTTCCACTCATGGGGGTATAAATTGGGAAAATTAAAAATCAGCAAGACACAAGCACCCCAAAGTTGAGGGCTGCTCTGTTGACAAGGACCTCCACTTCATTCCACCTTAAATATCCCAGGAAAGAGAAAAATGGATAAAGAAGTTGTGGTCCTTATGTACAATGGAATATCACTCAGCCATGAAATCAATGTCATAAGGTTAGTAGCAGCATGATGAGTGGATTTAGGTACGACGATTCTAAGTGAAATAAGTCACACAGAAAAGGACACTTCTCATAAGGTATCACTTATAGAGGGAATGTAAAAACCGTTACACTTGAACTGAATTACAAAACAGAACAGAGTCACACATGCAGAAAACACACTATGGCTGCTTAACGGGAAAGGTGAGGTGGGGTGATACATAAAACAAGGGTATCAAATTAGCTCAGATACCGTTCCATAAACCCAATATGTAGTAGACAAGACCTACTCCTTGCTCAGAGAACTGTACTCAACACGCCCTATTCACCGCACAAGAATATATCTGACTAGTAATAATCTTAAAACCTATGTATTGATATCTCTCTGTTAGTGTGTCAAGTGGGTGTAAAGCGGCATAAACACAGCCGTGAAAAGCAGCTAAACCGCATTATGATAATAAATTACTTTGAAAAACCCATGAAACAACGACAGTGAAAGAGAGAGAAATTCTTACACAATGCGTTCAGGGGCTGTGATGCAACCTGGATTGACCATATCTAGACCCACAGCTGGATGAGACATAAGGGTGGACACTCTTGGGGCTGAGAGGTTTGGTGAGGTTGGGTGAGCAAACGCAGACCCTTTAAAGTAATACTGCGTGGTACCCATCGCATGGGTCCCAAATCTCCAGGTTCAAGGGCATCTTCCTACATCGAAAACATGCATGAGAAACCCAGAAGATGGTACACCGTATGATGGGAAAAGGTTTCTAAAACGCACCTCATTTCTCATCTCCTTGTGCCCGGGTTCGCCATTCCAGCCGCTTTACTAGCAATCTCCCTACTTGGAGCATCAGCCCCTTTAACCTCCTGTTCCGTACAGGTTGCAATTTGTCCTGAGGATGAACGGGAAGACGGGGAACCAACGAGAGACTAGCTCTTGGTGTCGGGACAGGCACAGGTCACTCTATTTTCCCATCAGGAAGAAGAATTAACCACAGGCTCAGCCTGCCCCCCGGAACCAGAACAGGGCCTGAAGCCATCCTGCGCTTTTGCGGCCAGCTCCCAAAAAAGCGAGTTGTAAAATGGAGGTTCAGGGCACTGCAATTCACAAACCTGCAGAGTTAAAAATGATAACTCTCGTCCACAAATATATTGAGGGAAGGCAAAGAAGAGGATTTGAATTCAAGGCAGAATTGCACGAAACAGATTTCAGGAGGTAGATACGAATGGCCTTTAAAGCACATGAAAAGCGGCAAAACGTTGACAATGATGCCCTTGGCCAAAAAGGGCGTATGCGTTTTTTCCTGAATATATTCAGGAAAAAACGCATACGCCCTTTTTGGCCAACCAAGCAACCTGGAAATGCAAATCAGCGCTACAGAGAAGTCTCGCTTCCCATCGGTCAAAAGGGCCATGCTGAAAAAAGTGTCAAAACCAGAAATGCAGGACAGGCCATGGAGAAATGGGAGCCTTGCTACACTGATGGGCGGGATGTAAATTGCCAACAGCCACTCTGGAGAAGTGTACGGTGTGTCCTGAAACATCTGAAAAACAGCTTAGAGAGCATAGGGCACTTCCACTCATGGGGGTATAAATTGGGAAAATTAAAAATCAGCAAGACACAAGCACCCCAAAGTTTAGGGCTGCTCTGTTGACAAGGACTTCCACTTCATTCCACCTTAAATATCCCAGGAAAGAGAAAAATGGATAAAGAAGTTGTGGTCCTTATGTACAATGGAATATCACTCAGCCATGAAATCAATGTCATAAGGTTAGTAGCAGCATGATGAGTGGATTTAGGTACGACGATTCTAAGTGAAATAAGTCACACAGAAAAGGACACTTCTCATAAGGTATCACTTTTAGAGGGAATGTAAAAACCGTTACACTTGAACTGAATTACAAAACAGAACAGAGTCACACATGCAGAAAACAGACTATGGCTGCTTAACGGGAAAGGTGAGGTGGGGTGATACATAAAACAAGGGTATCAAATTAGCTCAGATACCGTTCCATAAACCCAATATGTAGTAGACAAGACCTACTCCTTGCTCAGAGAACTGGACTTAACACGCCCTATTCACCACACAAGAATATACCTGACTAGTAATAATCTTAAAACCTATGTATTGATATCTCTCTGTTAGTGTGTCAAGTGGGTGTAAAGCGGCATAAACACAGCCGTGAAAAGCAGCTAAACCCCATTATGAAAATAAATTACTTTGAAAAACCCATGAAACAACGACAGTGAAAGAGATAGAAATTCTTAAACAATGAGTTCAGGGGCTGTGATGCAACCTGGATTGACCATATCTAGACCCACAGCTGGATGAGACATAAGGGTGGACACTCTTGGGGCTGAGAGGTTTGGTGAGGTTGGGTGAGCAAACGCAGACCCTTTAAAGTAATACTGCGTGGTACCCATCGCATGGTTCCCAAATCTCCAGGTTCAAGGGCATCTTCCTACATCGAAAACATGCATGAGAAACCCAGAAGATGGTACACCGTGTGATAGGGAAAGGTTTCTAAAACGCACCTCATTTCTCATCTCCTTGTGCCCGGGTTCGCCATTCCAGCCGCTTTACTAGCAATCTACCTACTTGGAGCATCAGCACCTTTAACCTCCTGTTCTGTACAGGTTGCAATTTGTCCTGAGGATTTACGGGAAGACGGGGAACCAACGAGAGACTAGCTCTTGGTGTCGGGACAGGCACAGGTCACTCTATTTTCCCATCAGGAAGAAGAATTAACCACAGGCTCAGCCTGCCCCCCGGAACCAGAACAGGGCCTGAAGCCATCCTGCGCTTTTGCGGCCAGCTCCCAAAAAAGCGAGTTGTAAAATGGAGGTTCAGGGCACTGCAATTCACAAACCTGCAGAGTTATAAATGATAACTCTCATCCACAAATATATTGAGGGAAGGCAAAGAAGAGGATTTGAAATCAAGGCAGAATTGCACGAAACAGATTTCAGGAGGTAGATACGAATCGCCTTTAAAGCACATGAAAAGCGGCAAAACGTTGACAATGATGCCCTTGGCCAAAAAGGGCGTATGCGTTTTTCCTGAATATATTCAGGAAAAAACGCATACGCCCTTTTTGGCCAACCAAGCAACCTGAAAAGGCAAATCAGTGCTACAGAGAAGTCTCGCTTCCCATCGGTCAAAAGGGCCATGCTGAAAAAAGTGTCAAAACCAGAAATGCAGGACAGGCCATGGAGAAATGGGAGCTTGCTACACTGATGGGCGGGATGTAATTTGCCAACAGCCACTCTGGAGAAGTGTACGGTGCGTCCTGAAACATCTGAAAAACACAGCTTAGAGAGCATAGGGCACTTCCACTCATGGGGGTATAAATTGGGAAAATTAAAAATCAGCAAGACACAAGCACCCCAAAGTTGAGGGCTGCTCTGTTGACAAGGACCTCCACTTCATTCCACCTTCAATATCCAAGGAAAGAGAAAAATGGATAAAGAAGTTGTGGTCCTTATGTACAATGGAATATCACTCAGCCATGAAATCAATGTCATAAGGTTAGTAGCAGCATGATGAGTGGATTTAGGTACGACGATTCTAAGTGAAATAAGTCACACAGAAAAGGACACTTCTCATAAGGTATCACTGATAGAGGCAATGTAAAAACCGTTACACTTGAACTGAATTACAAAACAGAACAGAGTCACACATGCAGAAAACACACTATGGCTGCTTAACGGGAAAGGTGAGGTGGGGTGATACATAAAACAAGGGTATCAAATTAGCTCAGATACCGTTCCATAAACCCAATATGTAGTAGACAAGACCTACTCCTTGCTCAGAGAACTGGACTCAACACGCCCTATTCACCGCACAAGAATATATCTGACTAGTAATAATCTTAAAACCTATGTATTGATATCTCTCTGTTAGTGTGTCAAGTGGGTGTAAAGCGGCATAAACACAGCCGTGAAAAGCAGCTAAACCCATTATGAAAATAAATTACTTTGAAAAACCCATGAAACAACGACAGTGAAAGAGAGAGAAATTCTTACACAATGCGTTCAGGGGCTGTGATGCAACCTGGATTGACCATATCTAGACCCACAGCTGGATGAGACATAAGGGTGGACACTCTTGGGGCAGAGAGGTTTGGTGAGGTTGGGTGAGCAAACGCAGACCCTTTAAAGTAATACTGCGTGGTACCCATTGCATGGGTCCCAAATCTCCAGGTTCAAGGGCATCTTCCTACACCGAAAACATGCATGAGAAACGCAGAAGATGGTACACCGTATGATGGGGAAAGGTTTCTAAAACGCACCTCATTTCTCATCTCCTTGTGCCCGGGTTCGCCATTCCAGCCGCTTTACTAGCAATCTCCCTACTTGGAGCATCAGCCCCTTTAACCTCCTGTTCCGTACAGGTTGCAATTTGTCCTGAGGATGAACGGGAAGACGGGGAACCAACGAGAGACTAGCTCTTGGTGTCGGGACAGGCACAGGTCACTCTATTTTCCCATCAGGAAGAAGAATTAACCACAGGCTCAGCCTGCCCCCCGGAACCAAAACAGGGCCTGAAGCCATCCTGCGCTTTTGCGGCCAGCTCCCAAAAAAGCGAGTTGTAAAATGGAGGTTCAGGGCACTGCAATTCACAAACCTGCAGAGTTATAAATGATAACTCTCGTCCACAAATATATTGAGGGAAGGCAAAGAAGAGGATTTGAAATCAAGGCAGAATTGCACGAAACAGATTTCAGGAGGTAGATACAAATCGCCTTTAAAGCACATGAAAAGCGGCAAAACGTTGACAATGATGCCCTTGGCCAAAAAGGGCGTATGCGTTTTTTCCTGAATATATTCAGGAAAAAACGCATACGCCCTTTTTGGCCAACCAAGCAACCTGGAAAGGCAAATCAGCGCTACAGAGAAGTCTCGCTTCCCATCGGTCAAAAGGGCCATGCTGAAAAAAGTGTCAAAACCAGAAATGCAGGACAGGCCATGGAGAAATGGGAGCCTTGCTACACTGATGGGTGGGATGTAAATTGCCAACAGCCACTCTAGAGAATTGTACGGTGTGTCCTGAAACATCTGAAAAACAGCTTAGAGAGCATAGGGCACTTCCACTCATGGGGGTATAAATTGGGAAAATGAAAAATCAGCAAGACACAAGCACCCCAAAGTTGAGGGCTGCTCTGTTGACAAGGACCTCCACTTCATTCCACCTTAAATATCCCAGGAAAGAGAAAAATGGATAAAGAAGTTGTGGTCCTTATGTACAATGGAATATCACTCAGCCATGAAATCAATGTCATAAGGTTAGTAGCAGCATGATGAGTGGATTTAGGTACGACGATTCTAAGTGAAATAAGTCACACAGAAAAGGACACTTCTCATAAGGTATCACTTATAGAGGGAATGTAAAAACCGTTACACTTGAACTGAATTACAAAACAGAACAGAGTCACACATGCAGAAAACACACTATGGCTGCTTAACGGGAAAGGTGAGGTGGGGTGATACATAAAACAAGGGTATCAAATTAGCTCAGATACCGTTCCATAAACCCAATATGTAGTAGACAAGACCTACTCCTTGCTCAGAGAACTGTACTCAACACGCCCTATTCACCGCACAAGAATATATCTGACTAGTAATAATCTTAAAACCTATGTATTGATATCTCTCTGTTAGTGTGTCAAGTGGGTGTAAAGCGGCATAAACACAGCCGTGAAAAGCAGCTAAACCGCATTATGATAATAAATTACTTTGAAAAACCCATGAAACAACGACAGTGAAAGAGAGAGAAATTCTTACACAATGCGTTCAGGGGCTGTGATGCAACCTGGATTGACCATATCTAGACCCACAGCTGGATGAGACATAAGGGTGGACACTCTTGGGGCTGAGAGGTTTGGTGAGGTTGGGTGAGCAAACGCAGACCCTTTAAAGTAATACTGCGTGGTACCCATCGCATGGGTCCCAAATCTCCAGCTTCAAGGGCATCTTCCTACATCGAAAACATGAATGAGAAAACAAAATGATGGTACACCATGTGATGGGGAAAGGTTTCTAAAACGCACCTCATTTCTCATCTCCTTGTGCCCGGGTTCACCTTTCCAGCCGCTTTACTAGCAATCTCCCTACTTGGAGCATCAGCACCTTTAACCTCCTGTTCCGTACAGGTTGCAATTTGTCCTGAGGATGAACGGGAAGACGGGGAAACAACGATAGACTAGCTCTTGGTGTTGGGACAGGCACAGGTCTCTCTATTTTCCCATCAGGAAGAAGAATTAACCACAGGCTCAGCCTGCCCCCCGGAACCAGAACAGGGCCTGAAGCCATCCTGCGCTTTTGCGGCCAGCTCCCAAAAAAGCGAGTTGTAAAATGGAGGTTCAGGGCACTGCAATTCACAAACCTGCAGAGTTATAAATGATAACTCTCGTCCACAAATATATTGAGGGAAGGCAAAGAAGAGGATTTGAAATCAAGGCAGAATTGCAGGAAACAGATTTCAGGAGGTAGATTCGAATCGCCTTTAAAGCACATGAAAAGCGGCAATATGTTGACAATGATGCCCTTGGCCAAAAAGGGCGTATGCGTTTTTTCCTGAATATATTCAGGAAAAAACGCATAGCCCTTTTTGGCCAACCAAGCAACCTGGAAAGGCAAATCAGCGCTACAAAGAAGTCTCGCTTCCCATCGGTCAAAAGGGCTATGCTGAAAAATGTGTCAAAACCAGAAATGCAGGACAGGCCATGGAGAAATGAGAGCCTTGCTACACTGATGGGCGGGATGTAAACTGCCAACAGCCACTCTGGAGAAGTGTACGGTGTGTCCTGAAACATCTGAAAAACACAGCTTAGAGAGCATAGGGCACTTCCACTCATGGGGGTATAAATTTGGAAAATGAAAAATCAGCAAGACACAAGCACCCCAAAGTTTAGGGCTGCTCTGTTGACAAGGACCTCCACTTCATTCCACCTTAAATGTCCAACGAAAGAGAAAAATGGATAAAGAAGTTGTGGTCCTTATGTACAATGGAATATCACTCAGCCATGAAATCAATGTCATAAGGTTAGTAGCAGCATGATGAGTGGATTTAGGTACGACGATTCTAAGTGAAATAAGTCACACAGAAAAGGACACTTCTCATAAGGTATCACTTTTAGAGGGAATGTAAAAACCGTTACACTTGAACTGAATTACAAAACAGAACAGAGTCACACATGCAGAAAACACACTATGGCTGCTTAACGGGAAAGGTGAGGTGGGGTGATACATAAAACAAGGGTATCAAATTAGCTCAGATACCGTTCCATAAACCCAATATGTAGTAGACAAGACCTACTCCTTGCTCAGAGAACTGGACTCAACACGCCCTATTCACCGCACAAGAATATATCTGACTAGTAATAATCTTAAAACTTATGTATTGATATCTCTCTGTTAGTGTGTCAAGTGGGTGTAAAGCGGCATAAACACAGCCGTGAAAAGCAGCTAAACCGCATTATGATAATAAATTACTTTGAAAAACCCATGAAACAACGACAGTGAAAGAGAGAGAAATTCTTACACAATGCGTTCAGGGGCTGTGATGCAACCTGGATTGACCATATCTAGACCCACAGCTGGATGAGACATAAGGGTGGACACTCTTGGGGCTGAGAGGTTTGGTGAGGTTGGGTGAGCAAACGCAGACCCTTTAAAGTAATACTGCGTGGTACCCATCGCATGGGTCCCAAATCTCCAGGTTCAAGGGCATCTTCCTACATCGAAAACATGCATGAGAAACCCAGAAGATGGTACACCGTATGATGGGAAAAGGTTTCTAAAACGCACCTCATTTCTCATCTCCTTGTGCCCGGGTTCGCCATTCCAGCCGCTTTACTAGCAATCTCCCTACTTGGAGCATCAGCCCCTTTAACCTCCTGTTCCGTACAGGTTGCAATTTGTCCTGAGGATGAACGGGAAGACGGGGAACCAACGAGAGACTAGCTCTTGGTGTCGGGACAGGCACAGGTCACTCTATTTTCCCATCAGGAAGAAGAATTAACCACAGGCTCAGCCTGCCCCCCGGAACCAGAACAGGGCCTGAAGCCATCCTGCGCTTTTGCGGCCAGCTCCCAAAAAAGCGAGTTGTAAAATGGAGGTTCAGGGCACTGCAATTCACAAACCTGCAGAGTTAAAAATGATAACTCTCGTCCACAAATATATTGAGGGAAGGCAAAGAAGAGGATTTGAATTCAAGGCAGAATTGCACGAAACAGATTTCAGGAGGTAGATACGAATGGCCTTTAAAGCACATGAAAAGCGGCAAAACGTTGACAATGATGCCCTTGGCCAAAAAGGGCGTATGCGTTTTTTCCTGAATATATTCAGGAAAAAACGCATACGCCCTTTTTGGCCAACCAAGCAACCTGGAAATGCAAATCAGCGCTACAGAGAAGTCTCGCTTCCCATCGGTCAAAAGGGCCATGCTGAAAAAAGTGTCAAAACCAGAAATGCAGGACAGGCCATGGAGAAATGGGAGCCTTGCTACACTGATGGGCGGGATGTAAATTGCCAACAGCCACTCTGGAGAAGTGTACGGTGTGTCCTGAAACATCTGAAAAACAGCTTAGAGAGCATAGGGCACTTCCACTCATGGGGGTATAAATTGGGAAAATTAAAAATCAGCAAGACACAAGCACCCCAAAGTTTAGGGCTGCTCTGTTGACAAGGACTTCCACTTCATTCCACCTTAAATATCCCAGGAAAGAGAAAAATGGATAAAGAAGTTGTGGTCCTTATGTACAATGGAATATCACTCAGCCATGAAATCAATGTCATAAGGTTAGTAGCAGCATGATGAGTGGATTTAGGTACGACGATTCTAAGTGAAATAAGTCACACAGAAAAGGACACTTCTCATAAGGTATCACTTTTAGAGGGAATGTAAAAACCGTTACACTTGAACTGAATTACAAAACAGAACAGAGTCACACATGCAGAAAACAGACTATGGCTGCTTAACGGGAAAGGTGAGGTGGGGTGATACATAAAACAAGGGTATCAAATTAGCTCAGATACCGTTCCATAAACCCAATATGTAGTAGACAAGACCTACTCCTTGCTCAGAGAACTGGACTTAACACGCCCTATTCACCACACAAGAATATACCTGACTAGTAATAATCTTAAAACCTATGTATTGATATCTCTCTGTTAGTGTGTCAAGTGGGTGTAAAGCGGCATAAACACAGCCGTGAAAAGCAGCTAAACCCCATTATGAAAATAAATTACTTTGAAAAACCCATGAAACAACGACAGTGAAAGAGATAGAAATTCTTAAACAATGAGTTCAGGGGCTGTGATGCAACCTGGATTGACCATATCTAGACCCACAGCTGGATGAGACATAAGGGTGGACACTCTTGGGGCTGAGAGGTTTGGTGAGGTTGGGTGAGCAAACGCAGACCCTTTAAAGTAATACTGCGTGGTACCCATCGCATGGTTCCCAAATCTCCAGGTTCAAGGGCATCTTCCTACATCGAAAACATGCATGAGAAACCCAGAAGATGGTACACCGTGTGATAGGGAAAGGTTTCTAAAACGCACCTCATTTCTCATCTCCTTGTGCCCGGGTTCGCCATTCCAGCCGCTTTACTAGCAATCTACCTACTTGGAGCATCAGCACCTTTAACCTCCTGTTCCGTACAGGTTGCAATTTGTCCTGAGGATTTACGGGAAGACGGGGAACCAACGAGAGACTAGCTCTTGGTGTCGGGACAGGCACAGGTCACTCTATTTTCCCATCAGGAAGAAGAATTAACCACAGGCTCAGCCTGCCCCCCGGAACCAGAACAGGGCCTGAAGCCATCCTGCGCTTTTGCGGCCAGCTCCCAAAAAAGCGAGTTGTAAAATGGAGGTTCAGGGCACTGCAATTCACAAACCTGCAGAGTTATAAATGATAACTCTCATCCACAAATATATTGAGGGAAGGCAAAGAAGAGGATTTGAAATCAAGGCAGAATTGCACGAAACAGATTTCAGGAGGTAGATACGAATCGCCTTTAAAGGACATGAAAAGCGGCAAAACGTTGACAATGATGCCCTTGGCCAAAAAGGGCGTATGCGTTTTTCCTGAATATATTCAGGAAAAAACGCATACGCCCTTTTTGGCCAACCAAGCAACCTGAAAAGGCAAATCAGTGCTACAGAGAAGTCTCGCTTCCCATCGGTCAAAAGGGCCATGCTGAAAAAAGTGTCAAAACCAGAAATGCAGGACAGGCCATGGAGAAATGGGAGCTTGCTACACTGATGGGCGGGATGTAATTTGCCAACAGCCACTCTGGAGAAGTGTACGGTGCGTCCTGAAACATCTGAAAAACACAGCTTAGAGAGCATAGGGCACTTCCACTCATGGGGGTATAAATTGGGAAAATTAAAAATCAGCAAGACACAAGCACCCCAAAGTTGAGGGCTGCTCTGTTGACAAGGACCTCCACTTCATTCCACCTTCAATATCCAAGGAAAGAGAAAAATGGATAAAGAAGTTGTGGTCCTTATGTACAATGGAATATCACTCAGCCATGAAATCAATGTCATAAGGTTAGTAGCAGCATGATGAGTGGATTTAGGTACGACGATTCTAAGTGAAATAAGTCACACAGAAAAGGACACTTCTCATAAGGTATCACTGATAGAGGCAATGTAAAAACCGTTACACTTGAACTGAATTACAAAACAGAACAGAGTCACACATGCAGAAAACACACTATGGCTGCTTAACGGGAAAGGTGAGGTGGGGTGATACATAAAACAAGGGTATCAAATTAGCTCAGATACCGTTCCATAAACCCAATATGTAGTAGACAAGACCTACTCCTTGCTCAGAGAACTGGACTCAACACGCCCTATTCACCGCACAAGAATATATCTGACTAGTAATAATCTTAAAACCTATGTATTGATATCTCTCTGTTAGTGTGTCAAGTGGGTGTAAAGCGGCATAAACACAGCCGTGAAAAGCAGCTAAACCCATTATGAAAATAAATTACTTTGAAAAACCCATGAAACAACGACAGTGAAAGAGAGAGAAATTCTTACACAATGCGTTCAGGGGCTGTGATGCAACCTGGATTGACCATATCTAGACCCACAGCTGGATGAGACATAAGGGTGGACACTCTTGGGGCAGAGAGGTTTGGTGAGGTTGGGTGAGCAAACGCAGACCCTTTAAAGTAATACTGCGTGGTACCCATTGCATGGGTCCCAAATCTCCAGGTTCAAGGGCATCTTCCTACACCGAAAACATGCATGAGAAACGCAGAAGATGGTACACCGTATGATGGGGAAAGGTTTCTAAAACGCACCTCATTTCTCATCTCCTTGTGCCCGGGTTCGCCATTCCAGCCGCTTTACTAGCAATCTCCCTACTTGGAGCATCAGCCCCTTTAACCTCCTGTTCCGTACAGGTTGCAATTTGTCCTGAGGATGAACGGGAAGACGGGGAACCAACGAGAGACTAGCTCTTGGTGTCGGGACAGGCACAGGTCACTCTATTTTCCCATCAGGAAGAAGAATTAACCACAGGCTCAGCCTGCCCCCCGGAACCAAAACAGGGCCTGAAGCCATCCTGCGCTTTTGCGGCCAGCTCCCAAAAAAGCGAGTTGTAAAATGGAGGTTCAGGGCACTGCAATTCACAAACCTGCAGAGTTATAAATGATAACTCTCGTCCACAAATATATTGAGGGAAGGCAAAGAAGAGGATTTGAAATCAAGGCAGAATTGCACGAAACAGATTTCAGGAGGTAGATACAAATCGCCTTTAAAGCACATGAAAAGCGGCAAAACGTTGACAATGATGCCCTTGGCCAAAAAGGGCGTATGCGTTTTTTCCTGAATATATTCAGGAAAAAACGCATACGCCCTTTTTGGCCAACCAAGCAACCTGGAAAGGCAAATCAGCGCTACAGAGAAGTCTCGCTTCCCATCGGTCAAAAGGGCCATGCTGAAAAAAGTGTCAAAACCAGAAATGCAGGACAGGCCATGGAGAAATGGGAGCCTTGCTACACTGATGGGTGGGATGTAAATTGCCAACAGCCACTCTAGAGAATTGTACGGTGTGTCCTGAAACATCTGAAAAACAGCTTAGAGAGCATAGGGCACTTCCACTCATGGGGGTATAAATTGGGAAAATGAAAAATCAGCAAGACACAAGCACCCCAAAGTTGAGGGCTGCTCTGTTGACAAGGACCTCCACTTCATTCCACCTTCAATATCCCAGGAAAGAGAAAAATGGATAAAGAAGTTGTGGTCCTTATGTACAATGGAATATCACTCAGCCATGAAATCAATGTCATAAGGTTAGTAGCAGCATGATGAGTGGATTTAGGTACGACGATTCTAAGTGAAATAAGTCACACAGAAAAGGACACTTCTCATAAGGTATCACTTATAGAGGGAATGTAAAAACCGTTACACTTGAACTGAATTACAAAACAGAACAGAGTCACACATGCAGAAAACACACTATGGCTGCTTAACGGGAAAGGTGAGGTGGGGTGATACATAAAACAAGGGTATCAAATTAGCTCAGATACCGTTCCATAAACCCAATATGTAGTAGACAAGACCTACTCCTTGCTCAGAGAACTGTACTCAACACGCCCTATTCACCGCACAAGAATATATCTGACTAGTAATAATCTTAAAACCTATGTATTGATATCTCTCTGTTAGTGTGTCAAGTGGGTGTAAAGCGGCATAAACACAGCCGTGAAAAGCAGCTAAACCGCATTATGATAATAAATTACTTTGAAAAACCCATGAAACAACGACAGTGAAAGAGAGAGAAATTCTTACACAATGCGTTCAGGGGCTGTGATGCAACCTGGATTGACCATATCTAGACCCACAGCTGGATGAGACATAAGGGTGGACACTCTTGGGGCTGAGAGGTTTGGTGAGGTTGGGTGAGCAAACGCAGACCCTTTAAAGTAATACTGCGTGGTACCCATCGCATGGGTCCCAAATCTCCAGCTTCAAGGGCATCTTCCTACATCGAAAACATGAATGAGAAAACAAAATGATGGTACACCATGTGATGGGGAAAGGTTTCTAAAACGCACCTCATTTCTCATCTCCTTGTGCCCGGGTTCACCTTTCCAGCCGCTTTACTAGCAATCTCCCTACTTGGAGCATCAGCACCTTTAACCTCCTGTTCCGTACAGGTTGCAATTTGTCCTGAGGATGAACGGGAAGACGGGGAAACAACGAGAGACTAGCTCTTGGTGTTGGGACAGGCACAGGTCTCTCTATTTTCCCATCAGGAAGAAGAATTAACCACAGGCTCAGCCTGCCCCCCGGAACCAGAACAGGGCCTGAAGCCATCCTGCGCTTTTGCGGCCAGCTCCCAAAAAAGCGAGTTGTAAAATGGAGGTTCAGGGCACTGCAATTCACAAACCTGCAGAGTTATAAATGATAACTCTCGTCCACAAATATATTGAGGGAAGGCAAAGAAGAGGATTTGAAATCAAGGCAGAATTGCAGGAAACAGATTTCAGGAGGTAGATTCGAATCGCCTTTAAAGCACATGAAAAGCGGCAATATGTTGACAATGATGCCCTTGGCCAAAAAGGGCGTATGCGTTTTTTCCTGAATATATTCAGGAAAAAACGCATAGCCCTTTTTGGCCAACCAAGCAACCTGGAAAGGCAAATCAGCGCTACAAAGAAGTCTCGCTTCCCATCGGTCAAAAGGGCTATGCTGAAAAATGTGTCAAAACCAGAAATGCAGGACAGGCCATGGAGAAATGAGAGCCTTGCTACACTGATGGGCGGGATGTAAACTGCCAACAGCCACTCTGGAGAAGTGTACGGTGTGTCCTGAAACATCTGAAAAACACAGCTTAGAGAGCATAGGGCACTTCCACTCATGGGGGTATAAATTTGGAAAATGAAAAATCAGCAAGACACAAGCACCCCAAAGTTTAGGGCTGCTCTGTTGACAAGGACCTCCACTTCATTCCACCTTAAATGTCCAACGAAAGAGAAAAATGGATAAAGAAGTTGTGGTCCTTATGTACAATGGAATATCACTCAGCCATGAAATCAATGTCATAAGGTTAGTAGCAGCATGATGAGTGGATTTAGGTACGACGATTCTAAGTGAAATAAGTCACACAGAAAAGGACACTTCTCATAAGGTATCACTTTTAGAGGGAATGTAAAAACCGTTACACTTGAACTGAATTACAAAACAGAACAGAGTCACACATGCAGAAAACACACTATGGCTGCTTAACGGGAAAGGTGAGGTGGGGTGATACATAAAACAAGGGTATCAAATTAGCTCAGATACCGTTCCATAAACCCAATATGTAGTAGACAAGACCTACTCCTTGCTCAGAGAACTGGACTCAACACGCCCTATTCACCGCACAAGAATATATCTGACTAGTAATAATCTTAAAACTTATGTATTGATATCTCTCTGTTAGTGTGTCAAGTGGGTGTAAAGCGGCATAAACACAGCCGTGAAAAGCAGCTAAACCCCATTATGAAAATAAATTACTTTGAAAAACCCATGAAACAACGACAGTGAAAGAGATAGAAATTCTTACACAATGAGTTCAGGGGCTGTGATGCAACCTGGATTGACCATATCTAGACCCACAGCTGGATGAGACATAAGGGTGGACACTCTTGGGGCTGAGAGGTTTGGTGAGGTTGGGTGAGCAAACGCAGACCCTTTAAAGTAATACTGCGTGGTACCCATTGCATGGGTCCCAAATCTCCAGGTTCAAGGGCATCTTCCTACATCGAAAACATGCATGAGAAACCCAGAAGATGGTACACCGTATGATGGGAAAAGGTTTCTAAAACGCACCTCATTTCTCATCTCCTTGTGCCCGGGTTCGCCATTCCAGCCGCTTTACTAGCAATCTCCCTACTTGGAGCATCAGCCCCTTTAACCTCCTGTTCCGTACAGGTTGCAATTTGTCCTGAGGATGAACGGGAAGACGGGGAACCAACGAGAGACTAGCTCTTGGTGTCGGGACAGGCACAGGTCACTCTATTTTCCCATCAGGAAGAAGAATTAACCACAGGCTCAGCCTGCCCCCCGGAACCAGAACAGGGCCTGAAGCCATCCTGCGCTTTTGCGGCCAGCTCCCAAAAAAGCGAGTTGTAAAATGGAGGTTCAGGGCACTGCAATTCACAAACCTGCAGAGTTATAAATGATAACTCTCGTCCACAAATATATTGAGGGAAGGCAAAGAAGAGGATTTGAATTCAAGGCAGAATTGCACGAAACAGATTTCAGGAGGTAGATACGAATGGCCTTTAAAGCACATGAAAAGCGGCAAAACGTTGACAATGATGCCCTTGGCCAAAAAGGGCGTATGCGTTTTTTCCTGAATATATTCAGGAAAAAACGCATACGCCCTTTTTGGCAAACCAAGCAACCTGGAAAGGCAAATCAGCGCTACAGAGAAGTCTCGCTTCCCATCGGTCAAAAGGGCCATGCTGAAAAAAGTGTCAAAACCAGAAATGCAGGACAGGCCATGGAGAAATGAGAGCCTTGCTACACTGATGGGCGGGATGTAAACTGCCAACAGCCACTCTGGAGAAGTGTACGGTGTGTCCTGAAACATCTGAAAAACACAGCTTAGAGAGCATAGGGCACTTCCACTCATGGGGGTATAAATTTGGAAAATTAAAAATCAGCAAGACACAAGCACCCCAAAGTTGAGGGCTGCTCTGTTGACAAGGACCTCCACTTCATTCCACCTTAAATGTCCAACGAAAGAGAAAAATGGATAAAGAAGTTGTGGTCCTTATGTACAATGGAATATCACTCAGCCATGAAATCAATGTCATAAGGTTAGTAGCAGCATGATGAGTGGATTTAGGTACGACGATTCTAAGTGAAATAAGTCACACAGAAAAGGACACTTCTCATAAGGTATCACTTTTAGAGGGAATGTAAAAACCGTTACACTTGAACTGAATTACAAAACAGAACAGAGTCACACATGCAGAAAACACACTATGGCTGCTTAACGGGAAAGGTGAGGTGGGGTGATACATAAAACAAGGGTATCAAATTAGCTCAGATACTGTTCCATAAACCCAATATGTAGTAGACAAGACCTACTCCTTGCTCAGAGAACTGGACTCAACACGCCCTATTCACCACACAAGAATATATCTGACTGGTAATAATCTTAAAACTTATGTATTGATATCTCTCTGTTAGTGTGTCAAGTGGGTGTAAAGCGGCATAAACACAGCCGTGAAAAGCAGCTAAACCCCATTATGAAAATAAATTACTTTGAAAAACCCATGAAACAACGACAGTGAAAGAGATAGAAATTCTTACACAATGAGTTCAGGGGCTGTGATGCAACCTGGATTGACCATATCTAGACCCACAGCTGGATGAGACATAAGGGTGGACACTCTTGGGGCTGAGAGGTTTGGTGAGGTTGGGTGAGCAAACGCAGACCCTTTAAAGTAATACTGCGTGGTACCCATTGCATGGGTCCCAAATCTCCAGGTTCAAGGGCATCTTCCTACATCGAAAACATGCATGAGAAACCCAGAAGATGATACACCGTATGATGGGAAAAGGTTTCTAAAACGCACCTCATTTCTCATCTCCTTGTGCCCGGGTTCGCCATTCCAGCCGCTTTACTAGCAATCTCCCTACTTGGAGCATCAGCACCTTTAACCTCCTGTTCCGTACAGGTTGCAATTTGTCCTGAGGATGAACGGGAAGACGGGGAACCAATGAGAGACTAGCTCTTGGTGTCGGGACAGGCACAGGTCACTCTATTTTCCCATCAGGAAGAAGAATTAACCACAGGCTCAGCCTGCCCCCCGGAACCAGAACAGGGCCTGAAGCCATCCTGCGCTTTTGCGGCCAGCTCCCAAAAAAGCGAGTTGTAAAATGGAGGTTCAGGGCACTGCAATTCACAAACCTGCAGAGTTAAAAATGATAACTCTCGTCCACAAATATATTGAGGGAAGGCAAAGAAGAGGATTTGAATTCAAGGCAGAATTGCATGAAACAGATTTCAGGAGGTAGATACGCATGGCCTTTAAAGCACATGAAAAGCGGCAAAACGTTGACAATGATGCCCTTGGCCAAAAAGGGCGTATGCGTTTTTTCCTGAATATATTCAGGAAAAAACGCATACGCCCTTTTTGGCCAACCAAGCAACCTGGAAAGGCAAATCAGCGCTACAGAGAAGTCTCGCTTCCCATCGGTCAAAAGGGCCATGCTGAAAAAACCAGAAATGCAGGACAGGCCATGGAGAAATGGGAGCCTTGCTACACTGATGGGCGGGATGTAAATTGCCAACAGCCACTCTAGAGAAGTGTACGGTGTGTCCTGAAACATCTGAAAAACAGCTTAGAGAGCATAGGGCACTTCCACTCATGGGGGTATAAATTGGGAAAATTAAAAATCAGCAAGACACAAGCACCCCAAAGTTGAGGGCTGCTCTGTTGACAAGGACCTCCACTTCATTCCACCTTCAATATCCCAGGAAAGAGAAAAATGGATAAAGAAGTTGTGGTCCTTATGTACAATGGAATATCACTCAGCCATGAAATCAATGTCATAAGGTTAGTAGCAGCATGATGAGTGGATTTAGGTACGACGATTCTAAGTGAAATGAGTCACACAGAAAAGGACACTTCTCATAAGGTATCACTGATAGAGGGAATGTAAAAACCGTTACACTTGAACTGAATTACAAAACAGAACAGAGTCACACATGCAGAAAACACACTATGGCTGCTTAACGGGAAAGGTGAGGTGGGGTGATACATAAAACAAGGGTATCAAATTAGCTCAGATACCGTTCCATAAACCCAATATGTAGTAGACAAGACCTACTCCTTGCTCAGAGAACTGGACTCAACACGCCCTATTCACCGCACAAGAATATATCTGACTAATAATAATCTTAAAACCTATGTATTGATATCTCTCTGTTAGTGTGTCAAGTGGGTGTAAAGCGGCATAAACACAGCCGTGAAAAGCAGCTAAACCGCATTATGAAAATAAATTACTTTGAAAAACCCATGAAACAACGACAGTGAAAGAGAGAGAAATTCTTACACAATGCGTTCAGGGGCTGTGATGCAACCTGGATTGACCATATCTAGACCCACAGCTGGATGAGACATAAGGGTGGACACTCTTGGGGCTGAGAGGTTTGGTGAGGTTGGGTGAGCAAACGCAGACCCTTTAAAGTAATACTTCGTGGTACCCATCGCATGGGTCCCAAATCTCCAGCTTCAAGGGCATCTTCCTACATCGAAAACATGCATGAGAAACCCAGAAGATGGTACACCGTGTGATGGGGAAAGGTTTCTAAAACGCACCTCATTTCTCATCTCCTTGTGCCCGGGTTCGCCATTCCAGCCGCTTTACTAGCAATCTCCCTACTTGGAGCATCAGCACCTTTAACCTCCTGTTCCGTACAGGTTGCAATTTGTCCTGAGGATGAACGGGAAGACGGGGAACCAACGAGAGACTAGCTCTTGGTGTCGGGACAGGCACAGGTCACTCTATTTTCCCATCAGGAATAAGAATTAACCACAGGCTCAGCCTGCCCCCCGGAACCAGAACAGGGCCTGAAGCCATCCTGCGCTTTTGCGGCCAGCTCCCAAAAAAGCGAGTTGTAAAATGGAGGTTCAGGGCACTGCAATTCACAAACCTGCAGAGTTATAAATGATAACTCTCGTCCACAAATATATTGAGGGAAGGCAAAGAAGAGGATTTGAAATCAAGGCAGAATTGCACGAAACAGATTTCAGGAGGTAGATACGAATCGCCTTTAAAGCACATGAAAAGCGGCAAAACGTTGACAATGATGCCCTTGGCCAAAAAGGGCGTATGCGTTTTTTCCTGAATATATTCAGGAAAAAACGCATACGCCCTTTTTGGCCAACCAAGCAACCTGGAAAGGCAAATCAGCGCTACAGAGAAGTCTCGCTTCCCATCGGTCAAAAGGGCCATGCTGAAAAAAGTGTCAAAACCAGAAATGCAGGACAGGCCATGGAGAAATGGGAGCCTTGCTACACTGATGGGCGGGATGTAAATTGCCAACAGCCACTCTGGAGAAGTGTACGGTGTGTCCTGAAACATCTGAAAAACACAGCTTAGAGAGCATAGGGCACTTCCACTCATGGGGGTATAAATTGGGAAAATGAAAAATCAGCAAGACACAAGCACTCCAAAGTTGAGGGCTGCTCTGTTGACAAGGACCTCCACTTCATTCCACCTTCAATATCCCAGGAAAGAGAAAAATGGATAAAGAAGTTGTGGTCCTTATGTACAATGGAATATCACTCAGCCATGAAATCAATGTCATAAGGTTAGTAGCAGCATGATGAGTGGATTTAGGTACGACGATTCTAAGTGAAATAAGTCACACAGAAAAGGACACTTCTCATAAGGTATCACTGATAGAGGGAATGTAAAAACCTTTACACTTGAACTGAATTACAAAACAGAACAGAGTCACACATGCAGAAAACACACTATGGCTGCTTAACGGGAAAGGTGAGGTGGGGTGATACATAAAACAAGGGTATCAAATTAGCTCAGATACCGTTCCATAAACCCAATATGTAGTAGACAAGACCTACTCCTTGCTCAGAGAACTGGACTCAACACGCCCTATTCACCGCACAAGAATATATCTGACTAGTAATAATCTTAAAACCTATGTATTGATATCTCTCTGTTAGTGTGTCAAGTGGGTGTAAAGCGGCATAAACACAGCCGTGAAAAGCAGCTAAACCGCATTATGAAAATAAATTACTTTGAAAAACCCATGAAACAACGACAGTGAAAGAGAGAGAAATTCTTACACAATGCGTTCAGGGGCTGTGATGCAACCTGGATTGACCATATCTAGACCCACAGCTGGATGAGACATAAGGGTGGACACTCTTGGGGCTGAGAGGTTTGGTGAGGTTGGGTGAGCAAACGCAGACCCTTTAAAGTAATACTTCGTGGTACCCATCGCATGGGTCCCAAATCTCCAGCTTCAAGGGCATCTTCCTACATCGAAAACATGCATGAGAAACCCAGAAGATGGTACACCGTGTGATGGGGAAAGGTTTCTAAAACGCACCTCATTTCTCATCTCCTTGTGCCCGGGTTCGCCATTCCAGCCGCTTTACTAGCAATCTCCCTACTTGGAGCATCAGCACCTTTAACCTCCTGTTCCGTACAGGTTGCAATTTGTCCTGAGGATGAACGGGAAGACGGGGAACCAACGAGAGACTAGCTCTTGGTGTCGGGACAGGCACAGGTCACTCTATTTTCCCATCAGGAAGAAGAATTAACCACAGGCTCAGCCTGCCCCCCGGAACCAGAACAGGGCCTGAAGCCATCCTGCGCTTTGGCGGCCAGCTCCCAAAAAAGCGAGTTGTAAAATGGAGGTTCAGGGCACTGCAATTCACAAACCTGCAGAGTTATAAATGATAACTCTCGTCCACAAATATATTGAGGGAAGGCAAAGAAGAGGATTTGAAATCAAGGCAGAATTGCACGAAACAGATTTCAGGAGGTAGATACGAATCGCCTTTAAAGCACATGAAAAGCGGCAAAACGTTGACAATGATGCCCTTGGCCAAAAAGGGCGTATGCGTTTTTTCCTGAATATATTCAGGAAAAAACGCATACGCCCTTTTTGGCCAACCAAGCAACCTGGAAAGGGAAATCAGCGCTACAGAGAAGTCTCGCTTCCCATCGGTCAAAAGGGCCATGCTGAAAAAAGTGTCAAAACCAGAAATGCAGGACAGGCCATGGAGAAATGGGAGCCTTGCTACACTGATGGGCGGGATGTAAATTGCCAACAGCCACTCTGGAGAAGTGTACGGTGTGTCCTGAAACATCTGAAAAACACAGCTTAGAGAGCATAGGGCACTTCCACTCATGGGGGTATAAATTGGGAAAATGAAAAATCAGCAAGACACAAGCACCCCAAAGTTGAGGGCTGCTCTGTTGACAAGGACCTCCACTTCATTCCACCTTAAATATCCCAGGAAAGAGAAAAATGGATAAAGAAGTTGTGGTCCTTATGTACAATGGAATATCACTCAGCCATGAAATCAATGTCATAAGGTTAGTAGCAGCATGATGAGTGGATTTAGGTACGACGATTCTAAGTGAAATAAGTCACACAGAAAAGGACACTTCTCATAAGGTATCACTGATAGAGGGAATGTAAAAACCTTTACACTTGAACTGAATTACAAAACAGAACAGAGTCACACATGCAGAAAACACACTATGGCTGCTTAACGGGAAAGGTGAGGTGGGGTGATACATAAAACAAGGGTATCAAAGTAGCTCAGATACCGTTCCATAAACCCAATATGTAGTAGACAAGACCTACTCCTTGCTCAGAGAACTGGACTCAACACGCCCTATTCACCGCACAAGAATATATCTGACTAGTAATAATCTTAAAACCTATGTATTGATATCTCTCTGTTAGTGTGTCAAGTGGGTGTAAAGCGGCATAAACACAGCCGTGAAAAGCAGCTAAACCGCATTATGAAAATAAATTACTTTGAAAAACCCATGAAACAACGACAGTGAAAGAGAGAGAAATTCTTACACAATGCGTTCAGGGGCTGTGATGCAACCTGGATTGACCATATCTAGACCCACAGCTGGATGAGACATAAGGGTGGACACTCTTGGGGCTGAGAGGTTTGGTGAGGTTGGGTGAGCAAACGCAGACCCTTTAAAGTAATACTGCGTGGTACCCATCGCATGGTTCCCAAATCTCCAGGTTCAAGGGCATCTTCCTACATCGAAAACATGCATGAGAAACCCAGAAGATGGTACACCGTGTGATAGGGAAAGGTTTCTAAAACGCACCTCATTTCTCATCTCCTTGTGCCCGGGTTCGCCATTCCAGCCCCTTTACTAGCAATCTCCCTACTTGGAGCATCAGCACCTTTAACCTCCTGTTCTGTACAGGTTGCAATTTGTCCTGAGGATTTACGGGAAGACGGGGAACCAACGAGAGACAAGCTCTTGGTGTCGGGACAGGCACAGGTCACTCTATTTTCCCATCAGGAAGAAGAATTAACCACAGGCTCAGCCTGCCCCCCGGAACCAGAACAGGGCCTGAAGCCATCCTGCGCTTTTGCGGCCAGCTCCCAAAAAAGCGAGTTGTAAAATGGAGGTTCAGGGCACTGCAATTCACAAACCTGCAGAGTTATAAATGATAACTCTCGTCCACAAATATATTGAGGGAAGGCAAAGAAGAGGATTTGAAATCAAGGCAGAATTGCACGAAACAGATTTCAGGAGGTAGATACGAATCGCCTTTAAAGCACATGAAAAGCAGCAAAACGTTGACAATGATGCCCTTGGCCAAAAAGGGCGTATGCGTTTTTTCCTGAATATATTCAAGAAAAAATGCATACGCCCTTTTTGGCCAACCAAGCAACCTGGAAAGGGAAATCAGCGCTACAGAGAAGTCTCGCTTCCCATCGGTCAAAAGGGCCATGCTGAAAAAAGTGTCAAAACCAGAAATGCAGGACAGGCCATGGAGAAATGGGAGCCTTGCTACACTGATGGGCGGGATGTAAATTGCCAACAGCCACTCTGGAGAAGTGTACGGTGTGTCCTGAAACATCTGAAAAACACAGCTTAGAGAGCATAGGGCACTTCCACTCATGGGGGTATAAATTGGGAAAATGAAAAATCAGCAAGACACAAGCACCCCAAAGTTGAGGGCTGCTCTGTTGACAAGGACCTCCACTTCATTCCACCTTGAATATCCCAGGAAAGAGAAAAATGGATAAAGAAGTTGTGGTCCTTATGTACAATGGAATATCACTCAGCCATGAAATCAATGTCATAAGGTTAGTAGCAGCATGATGAGTGGATTTAGGTACGACGATTCTAAGTGAAATAAGTCACACAGAAAAGGACACTTCTCATAAGGTATCACTGATAGAGGGAATGTAAAAACCTTTACACTTGAACTGAATTACAAAACAGAACAGAGTCACACATGCAGAAAACACACTATGGCTGCTTAACGGGAAAGGTGAGGTGGGGTGATACATAAAACAAGGGTATCAAATTAGCTCAGATACCGTTCCATAAACCCAATATGTAGTAGACAAGACCTACTCCTTGCTCAGAGAACTGGACTCAACACGCCCTATTCACCGCACAAGAATATATCTGACTAGTAATAATCTTAAAACCTATGTATTGATATCTCTCTGTTAGTGTGTCAAGTGGGTGTAAAGCGGCATAAACACAGCCGTGAAAAGCAGCTAAACCGCATTATGAAAATAAATTACTTTGAAAAACCCATGAAACAACGACAGTGAAAGAGAGAGAAATTCTTACACAATGCGTTCAGGGGCTGTGATGCAACCTGGATTGACCATATCTAGACCCACAGCTGGATGAGACATAAGGGTGGACACTCTTGGGGCTGAGAGGTTTGGTGAGGTTGGGTGAGCAAACGCAGACCCTTTAAAGTAATACTTCGTGGTACCCATCGCATGGGTCCCAAATCTCCAGCTTCAAGGGCATCTTCCTACATCGAAAACATGCATGAGAAACCCAGAAGATGGTACACCGTGTGATGGGGAAAGGTTTCTAAAACGCACCTCATTTCTCATCTCCTTGTGCCCGGGTTCGCCATTCCAGCCGCTTTACTAGCAATCTCCCTACTTGGAGCATCAGCACCTTTAACCTCCTGTTCCGTACAGGTTGCAATTTGTCCTGAGGATGAACGGGAAGACGGGGAACCAACGAGAGACTAGCTCTTGGTGTCGGGACAGGCACAGGTCACTCTATTTTCCCATCAGGAAGAAGAATTAACCACAGGCTCAGCCTGCCCCCCGGAACCAGAACAGGGCCTGAAGCCATCCTGCGCTTTGGCGGCCAGCTCCCAAAAAAGCGAGTTGTAAAATGGAGGTTCAGGGCACTGCAATTCACAAACCTGCAGAGTTATAAATGATAACTCTCGTCCACAAATATATTGAGGGAAGGCAAAGAAGAGGATTTGAAATCAAGGCAGAATTGCACGAAACAGATTTCAGGAGGTAGATACGAATCGCCTTTAAAGCACATGAAAAGCGGCAAAACGTTGACAATGATGCCCTTGGCCAAAAAGGGCGTATGCGTTTTTTCCTGAATATATTCAGGAAAAAACGCATACGCCCTTTTTGGCCAACCAAGCAACCTGGAAAGGGAAATCAGCGCTACAGAGAAGTCTCGCTTCCCATCGGTCAAAAGGGCCATGCTGAAAAAAGTGTCAAAACCAGAAATGCAGGACAGGCCATGGAGAAATGGGAGCCTTGCTACACTGATGGGCGGGATGTAAATTGCCAACAGCCACTCTGGAGAAGTGTACGGTGTGTCCTGAAACATCTGAAAAACACAGCTTAGAGAGCATAGGGCACTTCCACTCATGGGGGTATAAATTGGGAAAATGAAAAATCAGCAAGACACAAGCACCCCAAAGTTGAGGGCTGCTCTGTTGACAAGGACCTCCACTTCATTCCACCTTCAATATCCCAGGAAAGAGAAAAATGGATAAAGAAGTTGTGGTCCTTATGTACAATGGAATATCACTCAGCCATGAAATCAATGTCATAAGGTTAGTAGCAGCATGATGAGTGGATTTAGGTACGACGATTCTAAGTGAAATAAGTCACACAGAAAAGGACACTTCTCATAAGGTATCACTGATAGAGGGAATGTAAAAACCTTTACACTTGAACTGAATTACAAAACAGAACAGAGTCACACATGCAGAAAACACACTATGGCTGCTTAACGGGAAAGGTGAGGTGGGGTGATACATAAATCAAGGGTATCAAATTAGCTCAGATACCGTTCCATAAACCCAATATGTAGTAGACAAGACCTACTCCTTGCTCAGAGAACTGGACTCAACACGCCCTATTCACCGCACAAGAATATATCTGACTAGTAATAATCTTAAAACCTATGTATTGATATCTCTCTGTTAGTGTGTCAAGTGGGTGTAAAGCGGCATAAACACAGCCGTGAAAAGCAGCTAAACCCCATTATGAAAATAAATTACTTTGAAAAACCCATGAAACAACGACAGTGAAAGAGATAGAAATTCTTACACAATGCGTTCAGGGGCTGTGATGCAACCTGGATTGACCATATCTAGACCCACAGCTGGATGAGACATAAGGGTGGACACTCTTGGGGCTGAGAGGTTTGGTGAGGTTGGGTGAGCAAACGCAGACCCTTTAAAGTAATACTGCGTGGTACCCATCGCATGGGTCCCAAATCTCCAGGTTCAAGGGCATCTTCCTACATCGAAAACATGCATGAGAAACCCAGAAGATGGTACACCGTGTGATAGGGAAAGGTTTCTAAAACGCACCTCATTTCTCATCTCCTTGTGCCCGGGTTCGCCATTCCAGCCGCTTTACTAGCAATCTCCGTACTTGGAGCATCAGCACCTTTAACCTCCTGTTCTGTACAGGTTGCAATTTGTCCTGAGGATTTACGTGAAGACGGGGAACCAGCGAGAGACAAGCTCTTGGTGTCGGGACAGGCACAGGTCACTCTATTTTCCCATCAGGAAGAAGAATTAACCACAGGCTCAGCCTGCCCCCCGGAACCAGAACAGGGCCTGAAGCCATCCTGCGCTTTTGCGGCCAGCTCCCAAAAAAGCGAGTTGTAAAATGGAGGTTCAGGGTACTGCAATTCACAAACCTGCAGAGTTATAAATGATAACTCTCGTCCACAAATATATTGAGGGAAGGCAAAGAAGAGGATTTGAAATCAAGGCAGAAATGCACGAAACAGATTTCAGGAGGTAGATACGAATCGCCTTTAAAGCACATGAAAAGCGGCAAAACGTTGACAATGATGCCCTTGGCCAAAAAGTGCGTATGTGTTTTTTCCTGAATATATTCAGGAAAAAACGCATACACCCTTTTTGGCCAACCAAGCAACCTGGAAAGGCAAATCAGCGCTACAGAGAAGTCTCGCTTCCCATCGGTCAAAAGGGCCATGCTGAAAAAAGTGTCAAAACCAGAAATGCAGGACAGGCCATGGAGAAATGGGAGCCTTGCTACACTGATGGGCGGGATGTAAATTGCCAACAGCCACTCTGGAGAAGTGTACGGTGTGTCCTGAAACATCTGAAAAACACAGCTTAGAGAGCATAGGGCACTTCCACTCATGGGGGTATAAATTGGGAAAATGAAAAATCACCAAGACACAAGCACCCCAAAGTTTAGGGCTGCTCTGTTGACAAGGACCTCCACTTCATTCCACCTTCAATATCCCAGGAAAGAGAAAAATGGATAAAGAAGTTGTGGTCCTTATGTACAATGGAATATCACTCAGCCATGAAATCAATGTCATAAGGTTAGTAGCAGCATGATGAGTGGATTTAGGTACGACGATTCTAAGTGAAATAAGTCACACAGAAAAGGACACTTCTCATAAGGTATCACTGATAGAGGGAATGTAAAAACCTTTACACTTGAACTGAATTCCAAAACAGAACAGAGTCACACATGCAGAAAACAGACTATGGCTGCTTAACGGGAAAGGTGAGGTGGGGTGATACATAAAACAAGGGTATCAAATTAGCTCAGATACCGTTCCATAAACCCAATATGTAGTAGACAAGACCTACTCCTTGCTCAGAGAACTGGACTCAACACGCCCTATTCACCGCACAAGAATATATCTGACTAGTAATAATCTTAAAACCTATGTATTGATATCTCTCTGTTAGTGTGTCAAGTGGGTGTAAAGCGGCATAAACACAGCAGTGAAAACCAGCTAAACCCCATTATAAAAATAAATTACTTTTACAAACCCATGAAACATAGACAGTGAAAGAGAGAGAAATTCTTACACAATGCGTTCAGGGGCTGTGATGCAACCTGGATTGACCATATCTAGACCCACAGCTGGATCAGACATAAGGGTGGACACTCTTGGGGCTGAGAGGTTTGGTGAGGTTGGGTGAGCAAACGCAGACCCTTTAAAGTAATACTGCGTGGTACCCATCGCATGGGTCCCAAATCTCCAGCTTCAAGGGCATCTTCCTACATCGAAAACATGCATGAGAAACCCAGAAGATGGTACACCGTGTGATGGGGAAAGGTTTCTAAAACGCACCTCATTTCTCATCTCCTTGTGCCCGGGTTCGCCATTCCAGCCGCTTTACTAGCAATCTCCCTACTTGGAGCATCAGCACCTTTAACCTCCTGTTCCGTACAGGTTGCAATTTGTCCTGAGGATGAACGGGAAGACGGGGAACCAACGAGAGACTAGCTCTTGGTGTTGGGACAGGCACAGGTCACTCTATTTTCCCATCAGGAAGAAGAATTAACCACAGGCTCAGCCTGCCCCCCGGAACCAGAACAGGGCCTGAAGCCATCCTGCGCTTTTGCGGCCAGCTCCCAAAAAAGCGAGTTGTAAAATGGAGGTTCAGGGCACTGCAATTCACAAACCTGCAGAGTTATAAATGATAACTCTCGTCCACAAATATATTGAGGGAAGGCAAAGAAAAGGATTTGAAATCAAGGCAGAATTGCAGGAAACAGATTTCAGGAGGTAGATTCGAATCGCCTTTAAAGCACATGAAAAGCGGCAAAACGTTGACAATGATGCCCTTGGCCAAAAAGGGCGTATGCGTTTTTTCCTGAATATATTCAGGAAAAAACGCATACGCCCTTTTTGGCCAAGCAAGCAACCTGGAAAGGCAAATCAGCGCTACAGAGAAGTTTCGCTTCCCATCGGTCAAAAGGGCCATGCTGAAAAAAGTGTCAAAACCAGAAATGCAGGACAGGCCATGGAGAAATGGGAGCCTTGCTACACTGATGGGCGGGATGTAAATTGCCAACAGCCACTCTGGAGAAGTGTACGGTGTGTCCTGAAACATCTGAAAAACACAGCTTAGAGAGCATAGGGCACTTCCACTCATGGGGGTATAAATTGGGAAAATGAAAAATCAGCAAGACACAAGCACCCCAAAGTTGAGGGCTGCTCTGTTGACAAGGACCTCCACTTCATTCCACCTTCAATATCCCAGGAAAGAGAAAAATGGATAAAGAAGTTGTGGTCCTTATGTACAATGGAATATCACTCAGCCATGAAATCAATGTCATAAGGTTAGTAGCAGCATGATGAGTGGATTTAGGTACGACGATTCTAAGTGAAATAAGTCACACAGAAAAGGACACTTCTCATAAGGTATCACTTTTAGAGGGAATGTAAAAACCGTTACACTTGAACTGAATTACAAAACAGAACAGAGTCACACATGCAGAAAACAGACTATGGCTGCTTAACGGGAAAGGTGAGGTGGGGTGATACATAAAACAAGGGTATCAAATTAGCTCAGATACCGTTCCATAAACCCAATATGTAGTAGACAAGACCTATTCCTTGCTCAGAGAACTGGACTCAACACGCCCTATTCACCGCACAAGAATATATCTGACTAGTAATAATCTTAAAACCTATGTATTGATATCTCTCTGTTAGTGTGTCAAGTGGGTGTAAAGCGGCATAAACACAGCAGTGAAAACCAGCTAAACCCCATTATAAAAATAAATTACTTTTACAAACCCATGAAACATAGACAGTGAAAGAGAGAGAAATTCTTACACAATGCGTTCAGGGGCTGTGATGCAACCTGGATTGACCATATCTAGACCCACAGCTGGATCAGACATAAGGGTGGACACTCTTGGGGCTGAGAGGTTTGGTGAGGTTGGGTGAGCAAACGCAGACCCTTTAAAGTAATACTTCGTGGTACCCATCGCATGGGTCCCAAATCTCCAGCTTCAAGGGCATCTTCCTACATCGAAAACTTGCATGAGAAACCCAGAAGATGGTACACCGTGTGATGGGGAAAGGTTTCTAAAACGCACCTCATTTCTCATCTCCTTGTGCCCGGGTTCGCCATTCCAGCCGCTTTACTAGCAATCTCCCTACTTGGAGCATCAGCACCTTTAACCTCCTGTTCCGTACAGGTTGCAATTTGTCCTGAGGATGAACGGGAAGACGGGGAACCAACGAGAGACTAGCTCTTGGTGTTGGGACAGGCACAGGTCACTCTATTTTCCCATCAGGAAGAAGAATTACCCACAGGCTCAGCCTGCCCCCCGGAACCAGAACAGGGCCTGAAGCCATCCTGCGCTTTTGCGGCCAGCTCCCAAAAAAGCGAGTTGTAAAATGGAGGTTCAGGGCACTGCAATTCACAAACCTGCAGAGTTATAAATGATAACTCTCGTCCACAAATATATTGAGGGAAGGCAAAGAAGAGGATTTGAAATCAAGGCAGAATTGCAGGAAACAGATTTCAGGAGGTAGATTCGAATCGCCTTTAAAGCACATGAAAAGCGGCAAAACGTTGACAATGATGCCCTTGGCCAAAAAGGGCGTATGCGTTTTTTCCTGAATATATTCAGGAAAAAACGCATACGCCCTTTTTGGCCAAGCAAGCAACCTGGAAAGGCAAATCAGCGCTACAGAGAAGTTTCGCTTCCCATCGGTCAAAAGGGCCATGCTGAAAAAAGTGTCAAAACCAGAAATGCAGGACAGGCCATGGAGAAATGGGAGCCTTGCTACACTGATGGGCGGGATGTAAATTGCCAACAGCCACTCTGGAGAAGTGTACGGTGTGTCCTGAAACATCTGAAAAACACAGCTTAGAGAGCATAGGGCACTTCCACTCATGGGGGTATAAATTGGGAAAATGAAAAATCAGCAAGACACAAGCACCCCAAAGTTGAGGGCTGCTCTGTTGACAAGGACCTCCACTTCATTCCACCTTCAATATCCCAGGAAAGAGAAAAATGGATAAAGAAGTTGTGGTCCTTATGTACAATGGAATATCACTCAGCCATGAAATCAATGTCATAAGGTTAGTAGCAGCATGATGAGTGGATTTAGGTACGACGATTCTAAGTGAAATAAGTCACACAGAAAAGGACACTTCTCATAAGGTATCACTTTTAGAGGGAATGTAAAAACCGTTACACTTGAACTGAATTACAAAACAGAACAGAGTCACACATGCAGAAAACAGACTATGGCTGCTTAACGGGAAAGGTGAGGTGGGGTGATACATAAAACAAGGGTATCAAATTAGCTCAGATACCGTTCCATAAACCCAATATGTAGTAGACAAGACCTATTCCTTGCTCAGAGAACTGGACTCAACACGCCCTATTCACCGCACAAGAATATATCTGACTAGTAATAATCTTAAAACCTATGTATTGATATCTCTCTGTTAGTGTGTCAAGTGGGTGTAAAGCGGCATAAACACAGCAGTGAAAACCAGCTAAACCCCATTATAAAAATAAATTACTTTTACAAACCCATGAAACATAGACAGTGAAAGAGAGAGAAATTCTTACACAATGCGTTCAGGGGCTGTGATGCAACCTGGATTGACCATATCTAGACCCACAGCTGGATCAGACATAAGGGTGGACACTCTTGGGGCTGAGAGGTTTGGTGAGGTTGGGTGAGCAAACGCAGACCCTTTAAAGTAATACTTCGTGGTACCCATCGCATGGGTCCCAAATCTCCAGCTTCAAGGGCATCTTCCTACATCGAAAACTTGCATGAGAAACCCAGAAGATGGTACACCGTGTGATGGGGAAAGGTTTCTAAAACGCACCTCATTTCTCATCTCCTTGTGCCCGGGTTCGCCATTCCAGCCACTTTACTAGCAATCTCCCTACTTGGAGCATCAGCACCTTTAACCTCCTGTTCCGTACAGGTTGCAATTTGTCCTGAGGATGAACGGGAAGACGGGGAACCAACGAGAGACTAGCTCTTGGTGTTGGGACAGGCACAGGTCACTCTATTTTCCCATCAGGAAGAAGAATTATCCACAGGCTCAGCCTGCCCCCCGGAACCAGAACAGGGCCTGAAGCCATCCTGCGCTTTTGCGGCCAGCTCACAAAAAAGCGAGTTGTAAAATGGAGGTTCAGGGCACTGCAATTCACAAACCTTCAGAGTTATAAATGATAACTCTCGTCCACAAATATATTGAGGGAAGGCAAAGAAGAGGATTTGAAATCAAGGCAGAATTGCAGGAAACAGATTTCAGGAGGTAGATTCGAATCGCCTTTAAAGCACATGAAAAGCGGCAAAACGTTGACAATGATGCCCTTGGCCAAAAAGGGCGTATGCGTTTTTTCCTGAATATATTCAGGAAAAAACGCATACGCCCTTTTTGGCCAACCAAGCAACCTGGAAAGGCAAATCAGCGCTACAAAGAAGACTCGCTACCCATCGGTCAAAAGGGCAATGCTGAAAAAAGTCTCAAAACCAGAAATGCAGGACAGGCCATGGAGAAATGAGAGCCTTGCTACACTGATGGGCGGGATGTAAATTGCCAACAGCCACTCTGGAGAAGTGTACGGTGTGTCCTGAAATATCTGAAAAACACAGCTTAGAGAGCATAGGGCACTTCCACTCATGGGGGTATAAATTGGGAAAATGAAAAATCAGCAAGACACAAGCACCCCAAAGTTTAGGGCTGCTCTGTTGACAAGGACCTCCACTTCATTCCACCTTAAATATCCAAGGAAAGAGAAAAATGGATAAAGAAGTTGTGGTCCTTATGTACAATGGAATATCACTCAGCCATGAAATCAATGTCATAAGGTTAGTAGCAGCATGATGAGTGGATTTAGGTACGACGATTCTAAGTGAAATAAGTCACACAGAAAAGGACACTTCTCATAAGGTATCACTTTTAGAGGGAATGTAAAAAACGTTACACTTGAACTGAATTACAAAACAGAACAGAGTCACACATGCAGAAAACACACTATGGCTGCTTAACGGGAAAGGTGAGGTGGGGTGATACATAAAACAAGGGTATCAAATTAGCTCAGATACCGTTCCATAAACCCAATATGTAGTAGACAAGACCTACTCCTTGCTCAGAGAACTGGACTCAACACGCCCTATTCACCGCACAAGAATATACCTGACTAGTAATAATCTTAAAACCTATGTATTGATATCTCTCTGTTAGTGTGTCAAGTGGGTGTAAAGCGGCATAAACACAGCAGTGAAAAGCAGCTAAACCCCATTATGAAAATAAATTACTTTGAGAAACCCATGAAACAACGACAGTGAAAGAGATAGAAATTCTTACACAATGAGTTCAGGGGCTGTGATGCAACCTGGATTGACCATATCTAGACCCACAGCTGGATGAGACATAAGGGTGGACACTCTTGGGGCTGAGAGGTTTGGTGAGGTTGGGTGAGCAAACGCAGACCCTTTAAAGTAATACTGCGTGGTACCCATCGCATGGTTCCCAAATCTCCAGGTTCAAGGGCATCTTCCTACATCGAAAACATGCATGAGAAACCCAGAAGATGGTACACCGTGTGATAGGGAAAGGTTTCTAAAACGCACCTCATTTCTCATCTCCTTGTGCCCGGGTTCGCCATTCCAGCCGCTTTACTAGCAATCTCCCTACTTGGAGCATCAGCACCTTTAACCTCCTGTTCTGTACAGGTTGCAATTTGTCCTGAGGATTTACGGGAAGATGGGGAACCAACGAGAGACAAGCTCTTGGTGTCGGGACAGGCACAGGTCACTCTATTTTCCCATCAGGAAGAAGAATTAACCACAGGCTCAGCCTGCCCCCCGGAACCAGAACAGGGCCTGAAGCCATCCAGCGCTTTTGCGGCCAGCTCCCAAAAAAGCGAGTTGTAAAATGGAGGTTCAGGGCACTGCAATTCACAAACCTGCAGAGTTATAAATGATAACTCTCGTCCACAAATATATTGAGGGAAGGCAAAGAAGAGGATTTGAAATCAAGGCAGAATTGCACGAAACAGATTTCAGGAGGTAGATACGAATCGCCTTTAAAGCACATGAAAAGCGGCAAAACGTTGACAATGATGCCCTTGGCCAAAAAGGGCGTATGCGTTTTTTCCTGAATATATTCAGGAAAAAACGCATACGCCCTTTTTGGCCAACCAAGCAACCTGGAAAGGCAAATCAGCGCTACAGAGAAGTCTCGCTTCCCATCGGTCAAAAGGGCCATGCTGAAAAAAGTGTCAAAACCAGAAATGCAGGACAGGCCATGGAGAAATGGGAGCCTTGCTACACTGATGGGCGGGATGTAAATTGCCAACAGCCACTCTGGAGAAGTGTACGGTGTGTCCTGAAACATCTGAAAAACACAGCTTAGAGAGCATAGGGCACTTCCACTCATGGGGGTATAAATTGGGAAAATGAAAAATCAGCAAGACACAAGCACCCCAAAGTTGAGGGCTGCTCTGTTGACAAGGACCTCCACTTCATTCCACCTTCAATATCCCAGGAAAGAGAAAAATGGATAAAGAAGTTGTGGTCCTTATGTACAATGGAATATCACTCAGCCATGAAATCAATGTCATAAGGTTAGTAGCAGCATGATGAGTGGATTTAGGTACGACGATTCTAAGTGAAATAAGTCACACAGAAAAGGACACTTCTCATAAGGTATCACTTTTAGAGGGAATGTAAAAACCGTTACACTTGAACTGAATTACAAAACAGAACAGAGTCACACATGCAGAAAACAGACTATGGCTGCTTAACGGGAAAGGTGAGGTGGGGTGATACATAAAACAAGGGTATCAAATTAGCTCAGATACCGTTCCATAAACCCAATATGTAGTAGACAAGACCTATTCCTTGCTCAGAGAACTGGACTCAACACGCCCTATTCACCGCACAAGAATATATCTGACTAGTAATAATCTTAAAACCTATGTATTGATATCTCTCTGTTAGTGTGTCAAGTGGGTGTAAAGCGGCATAAACACAGCAGTGAAAACCAGCTAAACCCCATTATAAAAATAAATTACTTTTACAAACCCATGAAACATAGACAGTGAAAGAGAGAGAAATTCTTACACAATGCGTTCAGGGGCTGTGATGCAACCTGGATTGACCATATCTAGACCCACAGCTGGATCAGACATAAGGGTGGACACTCTTGGGGCTGAGAGGTTTGGTGAGGTTGGGTGAGCAAACGCAGACCCTTTAAAGTAATACTTCGTGGTACCCATCGCATGGGTCCCAAATCTCCAGCTTCAAGGGCATCTTCCTACATCGAAAACTTGCATGAGAAACCCAGAAGATGGTACACCGTGTGATGGGGAAAGGTTTCTAAAACGCACCTCATTTCTCATCTCCTTGTGCCCGGGTTCGCCATTCCAGCCGCTTTACTAGCAATCTCCCTACTTGGAGCATCAGCACCTTTAACCTCCTGTTCCGTACAGGTTGCAATTTGTCCTGAGGATGAACGGGAAGACGGGGAACCAACGAGAGACTAGCTCTTGGTGTTGGGACAGGCACAGGTCACTCTATTTTCCCATCAGGAAGAAGAATTACCCACAGGCTCAGCCTGCCCCCCGGAACCAGAACAGGGCCTGAAGCCATCCTGCGCTTTTGCGGCCAGCTCCCAAAAAAGCGAGTTGTAAAATGGAGGTTCAGGGCACTGCAATTCACAAACCTGCAGAGTTATAAATGATAACTCTCGTCCACAAATATATTGAGGGAAGGCAAAGAAGAGGATTTGAAATCAAGGCAGAATTGCAGGAAACAGATTTCAGGAGGTAGATTCGAATCGCCTTTAAAGCACATGAAAAGCGGCAAAACGTTGACAATGATGCCCTTGGCCAAAAAGGGCGTATGCGTTTTTTCCTGAATATATTCAGGAAAAAACGCATACGCCCTTTTTGGCCAAGCAAGCAACCTGGAAAGGCAAATCAGCGCTACAGAGAAGTTTCGCTTCCCATCGGTCAAAAGGGCCATGCTGAAAAAAGTGTCAAAACCAGAAATGCAGGACAGGCCATGGAGAAATGGGAGCCTTGCTACACTGATGGGCGGGATGTAAATTGCCAACAGCCACTCTGGAGAAGTGTACGGTGTGTCCTGAAACATCTGAAAAACACAGCTTAGAGAGCATAGGGCACTTCCACTCATGGGGGTATAAATTGGGAAAATGAAAAATCAGCAAGACACAAGCACCCCAAAGTTGAGGGCTGCTCTGTTGACAAGGACCTCCACTTCATTCCACCTTCAATATCCCAGGAAAGAGAAAAATGGATAAAGAAGTTGTGGTCCTTATGTACAATGGAATATCACTCAGCCATGAAATCAATGTCATAAGGTTAGTAGCAGCATGATGAGTGGATTTAGGTACGACGATTCTAAGTGAAATAAGTCACACAGAAAAGGACACTTCTCATAAGGTATCACTTTTAGAGGGAATGTAAAAACCGTTACACTTGAACTGAATTACAAAACAGAACAGAGTCACACATGCAGAAAACAGACTATGGCTGCTTAACGGGAAAGGTGAGGTGGGGTGATACATAAAACAAGGGTATCAAATTAGCTCAGATACCGTTCCATAAACCCAATATGTAGTAGACAAGACCTATTCCTTGCTCAGAGAACTGGACTCAACACGCCCTATTCACCGCACAAGAATATATCTGACTAGTAATAATCTTAAAACCTATGTATTGATATCTCTCTGTTAGTGTGTCAAGTGGGTGTAAAGCGGCATAAACACAGCAGTGAAAACCAGCTAAACCCCATTATAAAAATAAATTACTTTTACAAACCCATGAAACATAGACAGTGAAAGAGAGAGAAATTCTTACACAATGCGTTCAGGGGCTGTGATGCAACCTGGATTGACCATATCTAGACCCACAGCTGGATCAGACATAAGGGTGGACACTCTTGGGGCTGAGAGGTTTGGTGAGGTTGGGTGAGCAAACGCAGACCCTTTAAAGTAATACTTCGTGGTACCCATCGCATGGGTCCCAAATCTCCAGCTTCAAGGGCATCTTCCTACATCGAAAACTTGCATGAGAAACCCAGAAGATGGTACACCGTGTGATGGGGAAAGGTTTCTAAAACGCACCTCATTTCTCATCTCCTTGTGCCCGGGTTCGCCATTCCAGCCACTTTACTAGCAATCTCCCTACTTGGAGCATCAGCACCTTTAACCTCCTGTTCCGTACAGGTTGCAATTTGTCCTGAGGATGAACGGGAAGACGGGGAACCAACGAGAGACTAGCTCTTGGTGTTGGGACAGGCACAGGTCACTCTATTTTCCCATCAGGAAGAAGAATTACCCACAGGCTCAGCCTGCCCCCCGGAACCAGAACAGGGCCTGAAGCCATCCTGCGCTTTTGCGGCCAGCTCACAAAAAAGCGAGTTGTAAAATGGAGGTTCAGGGCACTGCAATTCACAAACCTTCAGAGTTATAAATGATAACTCTCGTCCACAAATATATTGAGGGAAGGCAAAGAAGAGGATTTGAAATCAAGGCAGAATTGCAGGAAACAGATTTCAGGAGGTAGATTCGAATCGCCTTTAAAGCACATGAAAAGCGGCAAAACGTTGACAATGATGCCCTTGGCCAAAAAGGGCGTATGCGTTTTTTCCTGAATATATTCAGGAAAAAACGCATACGCCCTTTTTGGCCAACCAAGCAACCTGGAAAGGCAAATCAGCGCTACAAAGAAGACTCGCTACCCATCGGTCAAAAGGGCAATGCTGAAAAAAGTCTCAAAACCAGAAATGCAGGACAGGCCATGGAGAAATGAGAGCCTTGCTACACTGATGGGCGGGATGTAAATTGCCAACAGCCACTCTGGAGAAGTGTACGGTGTGTCCTGAAATATCTGAAAAACACAGCTTAGAGAGCATAGGGCACTTCCACTCATGGGGGTATAAATTGGGAAAATGAAAAATCAGCAAGACACAAGCACCCCAAAGTTTAGGGCTGCTCTGTTGACAAGGACCTCCACTTCATTCCACCTTAAATATCCAAGGAAAGAGAAAAATGGATAAAGAAGTTGTGGTCCTTATGTACAATGGAATATCACTCAGCCATGAAATCAATGTCATAAGGTTAGTAGCAGCATGATGAGTGGATTTAGGTACGACGATTCTAAGTGAAATAAGTCACACAGAAAAGGACACTTCTCATAAGGTATCACTTTTAGAGGGAATGTAAAAAACGTTACACTTGAACTGAATTACAAAACAGAACAGAGTCACACATGCAGAAAACACACTATGGCTGCTTAACGGGAAAGGTGAGGTGGGGTGATACATAAAACAAGGGTATCAAATTAGCTCAGATACCGTTCCATAAACCCAATATGTAGTAGACAAGACCTACTCCTTGCTCAGAGAACTGGACTCAACACGCCCTATTCACCGCACAAGAATATACCTGACTAGTAATAATCTTAAAACCTATGTATTGATATCTCTCTGTTAGTGTGTCAAGTGGGTGTAAAGCGGCATAAACACAGCAGTGAAAAGCAGCTAAACCCCATTATGAAAATAAATTACTTTGAGAAACCCATGAAACAACGACAGTGAAAGAGATAGAAATTCTTACACAATGAGTTCAGGGGCTGTGATGCAACCTGGATTGACCATATCTAGACCCACAGCTGGATGAGACATAAGGGTGGACACTCTTGGGGCTGAGAGGTTTGGTGAGGTTGGGTGAGCAAACGCAGACCCTTTAAAGTAATACTGCGTGGTACCCATCGCATGGTTCCCAAATCTCCAGGTTCAAGGGCATCTTCCTACATCGAAAACATGCATGAGAAACCCAGAAGATGGTACACCGTGTGATAGGGAAAGGTTTCTAAAACGCACCTCATTTCTCATCTCCTTGTGCCCGGGTTCGCCATTCCAGCCGCTTTACTAGCAATCTCCCTACTTGGAGCATCAGCACCTTTAACCTCCTGTTCTGTACAGGTTGCAATTTGTCCTGAGGATTTACGGGAAGATGGGGAACCAACGAGAGACAAGCTCTTGGTGTCGGGACAGGCACAGGTCACTCTATTTTCCCATCAGGAAGAAGAATTAACCACAGGCTCAGCCTGCCCCCCGGAACCAGAACAGGGCCTGAAGCCATCCAGCGCTTTTGCGGCCAGCTCCCAAAAAAGCGAGTTGTAAAATGGAGGTTCAGGGCACTGCAATTCACAAACCTGCAGAGTTATAAATGATAACTCTCGTCCACAAATATATTGAGGGAAGGCAAAGAAGAGGATTTGAAATCAAGGCAGAATTGCACGAAACAGATTTCAGGAGGTAGATACGAATCGCCTTTAAAGCACATGAAAAGCGGCAAAACGTTGACAATGATGCCCTTGGCCAAAAAGGGCGTATGCGTTTTTTCCTGAATATATTCAGGAAAAAACGCATACGCCCTTTTTGGCCAACCAAGCAACCTGGAAAGGCAAATCAGCGCTACAGAGAAGTCTCGCTTCCCATCGGTCAAAAGGGCCATGCTGAAAAAAGTGTCAAAACCAGAAATGCAGGACAGGCCATGGAGAAATGGGAGCCTTGCTACACTGATGGGCGGGATGTAAATTGCCAACAGCCACTCTGGAGAAGTGTACGGTGTGTCCTGAAACATCTGAAAAACACAGCTTAGAGAGCATAGGGCACTTCCACTCATGGGGGTATAAATTGGGAAAATGAAAAATCAGCAAGACACAAGCACCCCAAAGTTGAGGGCTGCTCTGTTGACAAGGACCTCCACTTCATTCCACCTTCAATATCCCAGGAAAGAGAAAAATGGATAAAGAAGTTGTGGTCCTTATGTACAATGGAATATCACTCAGCCATGAAATCAATGTCATAAGGCTAGTAGCAGCATGATGAGTGGATTTAGGTACGACGATTCTAAGTGAAATAAGTCACACAGAAAAGGACACTTCTCATAAGGTATCACTTATAGAGGGAATGTAAAAAGCGTTACACTTGAACTGAATTACAAAACAGAACAGAGTCACACATGCAGAAAACACACTATGGCTGCTTAACGGGAAAGGTGAGGTGGGGTGATACATAAAACAAGGGTTTCAAATTAGCTCAGATACCGTTCCATAAACCCAATATGTAATAGACAAGACCTACTCCTTGCTCAGAGAACTGGACTCAACACGCCCTATTCACCGCACAAGAATATATCTGACTAGTAATAATCTTAAAACCTATGTATTGATATCTCTCTGTTAGTGTGTCAAGTGGGTGTAAAGCGGCATAAACACAGCAGTGAAAAGCAGCTAAACCCCATTATCAAAATAAATTACTTTGAAACACCCATGAAACAAAGACAGTGAAAGAGAGAGAAATTCTTACACAATGCGTTCAGGGGCTGTGATGCAACCTGGATTGACCATATCTAGACCCACAGCTGGATGAGACATAAGGGTGGACACTCTTGGGGCTGAGAGGTTTGGTGAGGTTGGGTGAGCAAACGCAGACCCTTTAAAGTAATACTGCGTGGTACCCATCGCATGGGTCCCAAATCTCCAGGTTCAAGGGCATCTTCCTACATCGAAAACATGCATGAGAAAACAAAAAGATGGTACACCATGTGATGGGGAAAGGTTTCTAAAACGCACCTCATTTCTCTTCTCCTTGTGCCCGGGTTCGCCATTCCAGCCGCTTTACTAACAATCTCCCTACTTGGAGCATCAGCACCTTTAACCTCCTGTTCCGTACAGGTTGCAATTTGTCCTGAGGATGAACGGGTAGACGGGGAACCAGTGAGAGACTAGCTCTTGGCGTTGGGACAGGCACAGGTCACTCTATTTTCCCATCAGGAAGAAGAATTAACCAGAGGCTCATCCTCCCCCCCGGAACCAGAACAGGGCCTGAAGCCATCCTGCGCTTTTGCGGCCAGCTCCCAAAAAAGCGAGTTGTAAAATGGAGCTTCAGGGCACTGCAATTCACAAACCTGCAGAGTTATAAATGATAACTCTCGTCCACAAATATATTGAGGGAAGGCAAAGAAGTGGATTTGAAATCAAGGCAGAATTGCAGGAAACAGATTTCAGGAGGTAGATTCGAATCGCCTTTAAAGCACATGAAAAGCGGCAAAACGTTGACAATGATGCCCTTGGCCAAAAAGGGCGTATGCGTTTTTTCCTGAATATATTCAGGAAAAAACGCATACGCCCTTTTTGGCCAACCAAGCAACCTGGAAAGGCAAATCAGCGCTACAAAGAAGACTCGCTACCCGTCGGTCAAAAGGGCCATGCTGAAAAACGTGTCAAAACCAGAAATGCAGGACAGGCCATGGAGAAATGGGAGCCTTGCTACACTGATGGGCGGGATGTAAATTGCCAACAGCCACTCTGGAGAAGTGTACGGTGTGTCCTGAAACATCTGAAAAACACAGCTTAGAGAGCATAGGGCACTTCCACTCATGGGGGTATAAATTGGGAAAATGAAAAATCAGCAAGACACAAGCACCCCAAAGTTGAGGGCTGCTCTGTTGACAAGGACCTCCACTTCATTCCACCTTCAATATCCCAGGAAAGAGAAAAATGGATAAAGAAGTTGTGGTCCTTATGTACAATGGAATATCACTCAGCCATGAAATCAATGTCATAAGGTTAGTAGCAGCATGATGAGTGGATTTAGGTACGACGATTCTAAGTGAAATAAGTCACACAGAAAAGGACACTTCTCATAAGGTATCACTTTTAGAGGGAATGTAAAAACCGTTACACTTGAACTGAATTACAAAACAGAACAGAGTCACACATGCAGAAAACAGACTATGGCTGCTTAACGGGAAAGGTGAGGTGGGGTGATACATAAAACAAGGGTATCAAATTAGCTCAGATACCGTTCCATAAACCCAATATGTAGTAGACAAGACCTATTCCTTGCTCAGAGAACTGGACTCAACACGCCCTATTCACCGCACAAGAATATATCTGACTAGTAATAATCTTAAAACCTATGTATTGATATCTCTCTGTTAGTGTGTCAAGTGGGTGTAAAGCGGCATAAACACAGCAGTGAAAACCAGCTAAACCCCATTATAAAAATAAATTACTTTTACAAACCCATGAAACATAGACAGTGAAAGAGAGAGAAATTCTTACACAATGCGTTCAGGGGCTGTGATGCAACCTGGATTGACCATATCTAGACCCACAGCTGGATCAGACATAAGGGTGGACACTCTTGGGGCTGAGAGGTTTGGTGAGGTTGGGTGAGCAAACGCAGACCCTTTAAAGTAATACTTCGTGGTACCCATCGCATGGGTCCCAAATCTCCAGCTTCAAGGGCATCTTCCTACATCGAAAACTTGCATGAGAAACCCAGAAGATGGTACACCGTGTGATGGGGAAAGGTTTCTAAAACGCACCTCATTTCTCATCTCCTTGTGCCCGGGTTCGCCATTCCAGCCGCTTTACTAGCAATCTCCCTACTTGGAGCATCAGCACCTTTAACCTCCTGTTCCGTACAGGTTGCAATTTGTCCTGAGGATGAACGGGAAGACGGGGAACCAACGAGAGACTAGCTCTTGGTGTTGGGACAGGCACAGGTCACTCTATTTTCCCATCAGGAAGAAGAATTACCCACAGGCTCAGCCTGCCCCCCGGAACCAGAACAGGGCCTGAAGCCATCCTGCGCTTTTGCGGCCAGCTCCCAAAAAAGCGAGTTGTAAAATGGAGGTTCAGGGCACTGCAATTCACAAACCTGCAGAGTTATAAATGATAACTCTCGTCCACAAATATATTGAGGGAAGGCAAAGAAGAGGATTTGAAATCAAGGCAGAATTGCAGGAAACAGATTTCAGGAGGTAGATTCGAATCGCCTTTAAAGCACATGAAAAGCGGCAAAACGTTGACAATGATGCCCTTGGCCAAAAAGGGCGTATGCGTTTTTTCCTGAATATATTCAGGAAAAAACGCATACGCCCTTTTTGGCCAAGCAAGCAACCTGGAAAGGCAAATCAGCGCTACAGAGAAGTTTCGCTTCCCATCGGTCAAAAGGGCCATGCTGAAAAAAGTGTCAAAACCAGAAATGCAGGACAGGCCATGGAGAAATGGGAGCCTTGCTACACTGATGGGCGGGATGTAAATTGCCAACAGCCACTCTGGAGAAGTGTACGGTGTGTCCTGAAACATCTGAAAAACACAGCTTAGAGAGCATAGGGCACTTCCACTCATGGGGGTATAAATTGGGAAAATGAAAAATCAGCAAGACACAAGCACCCCAAAGTTGAGGGCTGCTCTGTTGACAAGGACCTCCACTTCATTCCACCTTCAATATCCCAGGAAAGAGAAAAATGGATAAAGAAGTTGTGGTCCTTATGTACAATGGAATATCACTCAGCCATGAAATCAATGTCATAAGGTTAGTAGCAGCATGATGAGTGGATTTAGGTACGACGATTCTAAGTGAAATAAGTCACACAGAAAAGGACACTTCTCATAAGGTATCACTTTTAGAGGGAATGTAAAAACCGTTACACTTGAACTGAATTACAAAACAGAACAGAGTCACACATGCAGAAAACAGACTATGGCTGCTTAACGGGAAAGGTGAGGTGGGGTGATACATAAAACAAGGGTATCAAATTAGCTCAGATACCGTTCCATAAACCCAATATGTAGTAGACAAGACCTATTCCTTGCTCAGAGAACTGGACTCAACACGCCCTATTCACCGCACAAGAATATATCTGACTAGTAATAATCTTAAAACCTATGTATTGATATCTCTCTGTTAGTGTGTCAAGTGGGTGTAAAGCGGCATAAACACAGCAGTGAAAACCAGCTAAACCCCATTATAAAAATAAATTACTTTTACAAACCCATGAAACATAGACAGTGAAAGAGAGAGAAATTCTTACACAATGCGTTCAGGGGCTGTGATGCAACCTGGATTGACCATATCTAGACCCACAGCTGGATCAGACATAAGGGTGGACACTCTTGGGGCTGAGAGGTTTGGTGAGGTTGGGTGAGCAAACGCAGACCCTTTAAAGTAATACTTCGTGGTACCCATCGCATGGGTCCCAAATCTCCAGCTTCAAGGGCATCTTCCTACATCGAAAACTTGCATGAGAAACCCAGAAGATGGTACACCGTGTGATGGGGAAAGGTTTCTAAAACGCACCTCATTTCTCATCTCCTTGTGCCCGGGTTCGCCATTCCAGCCACTTTACTAGCAATCTCCCTACTTGGAGCATCAGCACCTTTAACCTCCTGTTCCGTACAGGTTGCAATTTGTCCTGAGGATGAACGGGAAGACGGGGAACCAACGAGAGACTAGCTCTTGGTGTTGGGACAGGCACAGGTCACTCTATTTTCCCATCAGGAAGAAGAATTACCCACAGGCTCAGCCTGCCCCCCGGAACCAGAACAGGGCCTGAAGCCATCCTGCGCTTTTGCGGCCAGCTCACAAAAAAGCGAGTTGTAAAATGGAGGTTCAGGGCACTGCAATTCACAAACCTTCAGAGTTATAAATGATAACTCTCGTCCACAAATATATTGAGGGAAGGCAAAGAAGAGGATTTGAAATCAAGGCAGAATTGCAGGAAACAGATTTCAGGAGGTAGATTCGAATCGCCTTTAAAGCACATGAAAAGCGGCAAAACGTTGACAATGATGCCCTTGGCCAAAAAGGGCGTATGCGTTTTTTCCTGAATATATTCAGGAAAAAACGCATACGCCCTTTTTGGCCAACCAAGCAACCTGGAAAGGCAAATCAGCGCTACAAAGAAGACTCGCTACCCATCGGTCAAAAGGGCAATGCTGAAAAAAGTCTCAAAACCAGAAATGCAGGACAGGCCATGGAGAAATGAGAGCCTTGCTACACTGATGGGCGGGATGTAAATTGCCAACAGCCACTCTGGAGAAGTGTACGGTGTGTCCTGAAATATCTGAAAAACACAGCTTAGAGAGCATAGGGCACTTCCACTCATGGGGGTATAAATTGGGAAAATGAAAAATCAGCAAGACACAAGCACCCCAAAGTTTAGGGCTGCTCTGTTGACAAGGACCTCCACTTCATTCCACCTTAAATATCCAAGGAAAGAGAAAAATGGATAAAGAAGTTGTGGTCCTTATGTACAATGGAATATCACTCAGCCATGAAATCAATGTCATAAGGTTAGTAGCAGCATGATGAGTGGATTTAGGTACGACGATTCTAAGTGAAATAAGTCACACAGAAAAGGACACTTCTCATAAGGTATCACTTTTAGAGGGAATGTAAAAAACGTTACACTTGAACTGAATTACAAAACAGAACAGAGTCACACATGCAGAAAACACACTATGGCTGCTTAACGGGAAAGGTGAGGTGGGGTGATACATAAAACAAGGGTATCAAATTAGCTCAGATACCGTTCCATAAACCCAATATGTAGTAGACAAGACCTACTCCTTGCTCAGAGAACTGGACTCAACACGCCCTATTCACCGCACAAGAATATACCTGACTAGTAATAATCTTAAAACCTATGTATTGATATCTCTCTGTTAGTGTGTCAAGTGGGTGTAAAGCGGCATAAACACAGCAGTGAAAAGCAGCTAAACCCCATTATGAAAATAAATTACTTTGAGAAACCCATGAAACAATGACAGTGAAAGAGATAGAAATTCTTACACAATGAGTTCAGGGGCTGTGATGCAACCTGGATTGACCATATCTAGACCCACAGCTGGATGAGACATAAGGGTGGACACTCTTGGGGCTGAGAGGTTTGGTGAGGTTGGGTGAGCAAACGCAGACCCTTTAAAGTAATACTGCGTGGTACCCATCGCATGGTTCCCAAATCTCCAGGTTCAAGGGCATCTTCCTACATCGAAAACATGCATGAGAAACCCAGAAGATGGTACACCGTGTGATAGGGAAAGGTTTCTAAAACGCACCTCATTTCTCATCTCCTTGTGCCCGGGTTCGCCATTCCAGCCGCTTTACTAGCAATCTCCCTACTTGGAGCATCAGCACCTTTAACCTCCTGTTCCATACAGGTTGCAATTTGTCCTGAGGATGAACGGGTAGACGGGGAACCAGTGAGAGAGTAGCTCTTGGTGTTGGGACAGGCACAGGTCACTCTATTTTCCCATCAGGAAGAAGAATTAACCACAGGCTCATCCTCCCCCCCGGAACCAGAACAGGGCCTGAAGCCATCCTGCGCTTTTGCGGCCAGCTCCCAAAAAAGCGTGTCGTAAAATGGAGCTTCAGGGCACTGTAATTCACAAACCTGCAGAGTTATAAATGATAACTCTCGTCCACAAATATATTGAGGGAAGGCAAAGAAGAGGATTTGAAATCAAGGCAGAATTGCAGGAAACAGATTTCAGGAGGTAGATTCGAATCGCCTTTAAAGCACATGAAAAGCGGCAAAACGTTGACAATGATGCCCTTGGCCACAAAGGGCGTATGCGTTTTTTCCTGAATATATTCAGGAAAAAACGCATACGCCCTTTTTGGCCAACCAAGCAACCTGGAAAGGCAAATCAGCACTACAAAGAAGACTCGCTACCCGTCGGTCAAAAGGGCCATGCTGAAAAAAGTCTCAAAACCAGAAATGCAGGACAGGCCATGGAGAAATGGGAGCCTTGCTACACTGATGGGCGGGATGTAAATTGCCAACAGCCACTCTGGAGAAGTGTACGGTGTGTCCTGAAACATCTAAAAAACACAGCTTAGAGAGCATAGGGCACTTCCACTCATGGGGATATAAATTGGGAAAATGAAAAATCAGCAAGACACAAGCACCCCAAAGTTGAGGGCTGCTCTGTTGACAAGGACCTCCACTTCATTCCACCTTCAATATCCCAGGAAAGAGAAAAATGGATAAAGAAGTTGTGGTCCTTATGTACAATGGAATATCACTCAGCCATGAAATCAATGTCATAAGGCTAGTAGCAGCATGATGAGTGGATTTAGGTACGACGATTCTAAGTGAAATAAGTCACACAGAAAAGGACACTTCTCATAAGGTATCACTTATAGAGGGAATGTAAAAAGCGTTACACTTGAACTGAATTACAAAACAGAACAGAGTCACACATGCAGAAAACACACTATGGCTGCTTAACGGGAAAGGTGAGGTGGGGTGATACATAAAACAAGGGTTTCAAATTAGCTCAGATACCGTTCCATAAACCCAATATGTAATAGACAAGACCTACTCCTTGCTCAGAGAACTGGACTCAACACGCCCTATTCACCGCACAAGAATATATCTGACTAGTAATAATCTTAAAACCTATGTATTGATATCTCTCTGTTAGTGTGTCAAGTGGGTGTAAAGCGGCATAAACACAGCAGTGAAAAGCAGCTAAACCCCATTATCAAAATAAATTACTTTGAAACACCCATGAAACAAAGACAGTGAAAGAGAGAGAAATTCTTACACAATGCGTTCAGGGGCTGTGATGCAACCTGGATTGACCATATCTAGACCCTCAGCTGGATGAGACATAAGGGTGGACACTCTTGGGGCTGAGAGGTTTGGTGAGGTTGGGTGAGCAAACGCAGACCCTTTAAAGTAATACTGCGTGGTACCCATCGCATGGGTCCCAAATCTCCAGGTTCAAGGGCATCTTCCTACATCGAAAACATGCATGAGAAAACAAAAAGATGGTACACCATGTGATGGGGAAAGGTTTCTAAAACGCACCTCATTTCTCTTCTCCTTGTGCCCGGGTTCGCCATTCCAGCCGCTTTACTAACAATCTCCCTACTTGGAGCATCAGCACCTTTAACCTCCTGTTCCGTACAGGTTGCAATTTGTCCTGAGGATGAACGGGTAGACGGGGAACCAGTGAGAGACTAGCTCTTGGTGTTGGGACAGGCACAGGTCACTCTATTTTCCCATCAGGAAGAAGAATTAACCAGAGGCTCATCCTCCCCCCCGGAACCAGAACAGGGCCTGAAGCCATCCTGCGCTTTTGCGGCCAGCTCCCAAAAAAGCGAGTTGTAAAATGGAGCTTCAGGGCACTGCAATTCACAAACCTGCAGAGTTATAAATGATAACTCTCGTCCACAAATATATTGAGGGAAGGCAAAGAAGTGGATTTGAAATCAAGGCAGAATTGCAGGAAACAGATTTCAGGAGGTAGATTCGAATCGCCTTTAAAGCACATGAAAAGCGGCAAAACGTTGACAATGATGCCCTTGGCCAAAAAGGGCGTATGCGTTTTTTCCTGAATATATTCAGGAAAAAACGCATACGCCCTTTTTGGCCAACCAAGCAACCTGGAAAGGCAAATCAGCGCTACAAAGAAGACTCGCTACCCGTCGGTCAAAAGGGCCATGCTGAAAAAAGTCTCAAAACCAGAAATGCAGGACAGGCCATGGAGAAATGGGAGCCTTGCTACACTGATGGGCGGGATGTAAATTGCCAACAGCCACTCTGGAGAAGTGTACGGTGTGTCCAGAAACATCTAAAAAACACAGCTTAGAGAGCATAGCGCACTTCCACTCATGGGGGTATAAATTGGGAAAATGAAAAATCACCAAGACACAAGCACCCCAAAGTTTAGGGCTGCTCTGTTGACAAGGACCTCCACTTCATTCCACCTTCAATATCCCAGGAAAGAGAAAAATGGATAAAGAAGTTGTGGTCCTTATGTACAATGGAATATCACTCAGCCATGAAATCAATGTCATAAGGCTAGTAGCAGCATGATGAGTGGATTTAGGTACGACGATTCTAAGTGAAATAAGTCACACAGAAAAGGACACTTCTCATAAGGTATCACTTATAGAGGGAATGTAAAAAGCGTTACACTTGAACTGAATTACAAAACAGAACAGAGTCACACATGCAGAAAACACACTATGGCTGCTTAACGGGAAAGGTGAGGTGGGGTGATACATAAAACAAGGGTTTCAAATTAGCTCAGATACCGTTCCATAAACCCAATATGTAATAGACAAGACCTACTCCTTGCTCAGAGAACTGGACTCAACACGCCCTATTCACCGCACAAGAATATATCTGACTAGTAATAATCTTAAAACCTATGTATTGATATCTCTCTGTTAGTGTGTCAAGTGGGTGTAAAGCGGCATAAACACAGCAGTGAAAAGCAGCTAAACCCCATTATCAAAATAAATTACTTTGAAACACCCATGAAACAAAGACAGTGAAAGAGAGAGAAATTCTTACACAATGCGTTCAGGGGCTGTGATGCAACCTGGATTGACCATATCTAGACCCACAGCTGGATGAGACATAAGGGTGGACACTCTTGGGGCTGAGAGGTTTGGTGAGGTTGGGTGAGCAAACGCAGACCCTTTAAAGTAATACTGCGTGGTACCCATCGCATGGGTCCCAAATCTCCAGGTTCAAGGGCATCTTCCTACATCGAAAACATGCATGAGAAAACAAAAAGATGGTACACCATGTGATGGGGAAAGGTTTCTAAAACGCACCTCATTTCTCTTCTCCTTGTGCCCGGGTTCGCCATTCCAGCCGCTTTACTAACAATCTCCCTACTTGGAGCATCAGCACCTTTAACCTCCTGTTCCGTACAGGTTGCAATTTGTCCTGAGGATGAACGGGTAGACGGGGAAACAGTGAGAGACTAGCTCTTGGTGTTGGGACAGGCACAGGTCACTCTATTTTCCCATCAGGAAGAAGAATTAACCAGAGGCTCATCCTCCCCCCCGGAACCAGAACAGGGCCTGAAGCCATCCTGCGCTTTTGCGGCCAGCTCCCAAAAAAGCGAGTTGTAAAATGGAGCTTCAGGGCACTGCAATTCACAAACCTGCAGAGTTATAAATGATAACTCTCGTCCACAAATATATTGAGGGAAGGCAAAGAAGTGGATTTGAAATCAAGGCAGAATTGCAGGAAACAGATTTCAGGAGGTAGATTCGAATCGCCTTTAAAGCACATGAAAAGCGGCAAAACGTTGACAATGATGCCCTTGGCCAAAAAGGGCGTATGCGTTTTTTCCTGAATATATTCAGGAAAAAACGCATACGCCCTTTTTGGCCAACCAAGCAACCTGGAAAGGCAAATCAGCGCTACAAAGAAGACTCGCTACCCGTCGGTCAAAAGGGCCATGCTGAAAAAAGTCTCAAAACCAGAAATGCAGGACAGGCCATGGAGAAATGGGAGCCTTGCTACACTGATGGGCGGGATGTAAATTGCCAACAGCCACTCTGGAGAAGTGTACGGTGTGTCCAGAAACATCTAAAAAACACAGCTTAGAGAGCATAGCGCACTTCCACTCATGGGGGTATAAATTGGGAAAATGAAAAATCACCAAGACACAAGCACCCCAAAGTTTAGGGCTGCTCTGTTGACAAGGACCTCCACTTCATTCCACCTTCAATATCCCAGGAAAGAGAAAAATGGATAAAGAAGTTGTGGTCCTTATGTACAATGGAATATCACTCAGCCATGAAATCAATGTCATAAGGCTAGTAGCAGCATGATGAGTGGATTTAGGTACGACGATTCTAAGTGAAATAAGTCACACAGAAAAGGACACTTCTCATAAGGTATCACTTATAGAGGGAATGTAAAAAGCGTTACACTTGAACTGAATTACAAAACAGAACAGAGTCACACATGCAGAAAACACACTATGGCTGCTTAACGGGAAAGGTGAGGTGGGGTGATACATAAAACAAGGGTTTCAAATTAGCTCAGATACCGTTCCATAAACCCAATATGTAATAGACAAGACCTACTCCTTGCTCAGAGAACTGGACTCAACACGCCCTATTCACCGCACAAGAATATATCTGACTAGTAATAATCTTAAAACCTATGTATTGATATCTCTCTGTTAGTGTGTCAAGTGGGTGTAAAGCGGCATAAACACAGCAGTGAAAAGCAGCTAAACCCCATTATCAAAATAAATTACTTTGAAAAACCCATGAAACAAAGACAGTGAAAGAGAGAGAAATTCTTACACAATGCGTTCAGGGGCTGTGATGCAACCTGGATTGACCATATCTAGACCCACAGCTGGATGAGACATAAGGGTAGACACTCTTGGGGCTGAGAGGTTTGGTGAGGTTGGGTGAGCAAACGCAGACCCTTTAAAGTAATACTGCGTGGTACCCATCACATGGGTCCCAAATCTCCAGGTTCAAGGGCATCTTCCTACATCGAAAACATGCATGAGAAAACAAAAAGATGGTACACCATGTGATGGGGAAAGGTTTCTAAAACGCACCTCATTTCTCTTCTCCTTGTGCCCGGGTACGCCATTCCAGCCGCTTTACTAACAATCTCCCTACTTGGAGCATCAGCACCTTTAACCTCCTGTTCCATACAGGTTGCAATTTGTCCTGAGGATGAACGGGTAGACGGGGAACCAGTGAGAGAGTAGCTCTTGGTGTTGGGACAGGCACAGGTCACTCTATTTTCCCATCAGGAAGAAGAATTAACCACAGGCTCATCCTCCCCCCCGGAACCAGAACAGGGCCTGAAGCCATCCTGCGCTTTTGCGGCCAGTTCCCAAAAAAGCGAGTTGTAAAATGGAGCTTCAGGGCACTGTAATTCACAAACCTGCAGAGTTATAAATGATAACTCTCGTCCACAAATATATTGAGGGAAGGCAAAGAAGAGGATTTGAAATCAAGGCAGAATTGCAGGAAACAGATTTCAGGAGGTAGATTCGAATCGCCTTTAAAGCACATGAAAAGCGGCAAAACGTTGACAATGATGCCCTTGGCCACAAAGGGCGTATGCGTTTTTTCCTGAATATATTCAGGAAAAAACGCATACGCCCTTTTTGGCCAACCAAGCAACCTGGAAAGGCAAATCAGCACTACAAAGAAGACTCGCTACCCGTCGGTCAAAAGGGCCATGCTGAAAAAAGTCTCAAAACCAGAAATGCAGGACAGGCCATGGAGAAATGGGAGCCTTGCTACACTGATGGGCGGGATGTAAATTGCCAACAGCCACTCTGGAGAAGTGTACGGTGTGTCCAGAAACATCTAAAAAACACAGCTTAGAGAGCATAGCGCACTTCCACTCATGGGGGTATAAATTGGGAAAATGAAAAATCACCAAGACACAAGCACCCCAAAGTTTAGGGCTGCTCTGTTGACAAGGACCTCCACTTCATTCCACCTTCAATATCCCAGGAAAGAGAAAAATGGATAAAGAAGTTGTGGTCCTTATGTACAATGGAATATCACTCAGCCATGAAATCAATGTCATAAGGCTAGTAGCAGCATGATGAGTGGATTTAGGTACGACGATTCTAAGTGAAATAAGTCACACAGAAAAGGACACTTCTCATAAGGTATCACTTATAGAGGGAATGTAAAAAGCGTTACACTTGAACTGAATTACAAAACAGAACAGAGTCACACATGCAGAAAACACACTATGGCTGCTTAACGGGAAAGGTGAGGTGGGGTGATACATAAAACACGGGTTTCAAATTAGCTCAGATACCGTTCCATAAACCCAATATGTAATAGACAAGACCTACTCCTTGCTCAGAGAACTGGACTCAACACGCCCTATTCACCGCACAAGAATATATCTGACTAGTAATAATCTTAAAACCTATGTATTGATATCTCTCTGTTAGTGTGTCAAGTGGGTGTAAAGCAGCATAAACACAGCAGTGAAAAGCAGCTAAACCCCATTATCAAAATAAATTACTTTGAAACACCCATGAAACAAAGACAGTGAAAGAGAGAGAAATTCTTACACAATGCGTTCAGGGGCTGTGATGCAACCTGGATTGACCATATCTAGACCCACAGCTGGATGAGACATAAGGGTGGACACTCTTGGGGCTGAGAGGTTTGGTGAGGTTGGGTGAGCAAACGCAGACCCTTTAAAGTAATACTGCGTGGTACCCATCGCATGGGTCCCAAATCTCCAGGTTCAAGGGCATCTTCCTACATCGAAAACATGCATGAGAAAACAAAAAGATGGTACACCATGTGATGGGGAAAGGTTTCTAAAACGCACCTCATTTCTCTTCTCCTTGTGCCCGGGTACGCCATTCCAGCCGCTTTACTAACAATCTCCCTACTTGGAGCATCAGCACCTTTAACCTCCTGTTCCATACAGGTTGCAATTTGTCCTGAGGATGAACGGGTAGACGGGGAACCAGTGAGAGAGTAGCTCTTGGTGTTGGGACAGGCACAGGTCACTCTATTTTCCCATCAGGAAGAAGAATTAACCACAGGCTCATCCTCCCCCCCGGAACCAGAACAGGGCCTGAAGCCATCCTGCGCTTTTGCGGCCAGTTCCCAAAAAAGCGAGTTGTAAAATGGAGCTTCAGGGCACTGTAATTCACAAACCTGCAGAGTTATAAATGATAACTCTCGTCCACAAATATATTGAGGGAAGGCAAAGAAGAGGATTTGAAATCAAGGCAGAATTGCAGGAAACAGATTTCAGGAGGTAGATTCGAATCGCCTTTAAAGCACATGAAAAGCGGCAAAACGTTGACAATGATGCCCTTGGCCACAAAGGGCGTATGCGTTTTTTCCTGAATATATTCAGGAAAAAACGCATACGCCCTTTTTGGCCAACCAAGCAACCTGGAAAGGCAAATCAGCACTACAAAGAAGACTCGCTACCCGTCGGTCAAAAGGGCCATGCTGAAAAAAGTCTCAAAACCAGAAATGCAGGACAGGCCATGGAGAAATGGGAGCCTTGCTACACTGATGGGCGGGATGTAAATTGCCAACAGCCACTCTGGAGAAGTGTACGGTGTGTCCTGAAACATCTAAAAAACACAGCTTAGAGAGCATAGGGCACTTCCACTCATGGGGATATAAATTGGGAAAATGAAAAATCAGCAAGACACAAGCACCCCAAAATTTAGGGCTGCTCTGTTGACAAGGACCTCCACTTCATTCCACCTTCAATATCCCAGGAAAGAGAAAAATGGATAAAGAAGTTGTGGTCCTTATGTACAATGGAATATCACTCAGCCATGAAATCAATGTCATAAGGCTAGTAGCAGCATGATGAGTGGATTTAGGTACGACGATTCTAAGTGAAATAAGTCACACAGAAAAGGACACTTCTCATAAGGTATCACTTATAGAGGGAATGTAAAAAGCGTTACACTTGAACTGAATTACAAAACAGAACAGAGTCACACATGCAGAAAACACACTATGGCTGCTTAACGGGAAAGGTGAGGTGGGGTGATACATAAAACAAGGGTTTCAAATTAGCTCAGATACCGTTCCATAAACCCAATATGTAATAGACAAGACCTACTCCTTGCTCAGAGAACTGGACTCAACACGCCCTATTCACCGCACAAGAATATATCTGACTAGTAATAATCTTAAAACCTATGTATTGATATCTCTCTGTTAGTGTGTCAAGTGGGTGTAAAGCGGCATAAACACAGCAGTGAAAAGCAGCTAAACCCCATTATCAAAATAAATTACTTTGAAAAACCCATGAAACAAAGACAGTGAAAGAGAGAGAAATTCTTACACAATGCGTTCAGGGGCTGTGATGCAACCTGGATTGACCATATCTAGACCCACAGCTGGATGAGACATAAGGGTAGACACTCTTGAGGCTGAGAGGTTTGGTGAGGTTGGGTGAGCAAACGCAGACCCTTTAAAGTAATACTGCGTGGTACCCATCGCATGGGTCCCAAATCTCCAGGTTCAAGGGCATCTTCCTACATCGAAAACATGCATGAGAAAACAAAAAGATGGTACACCATGTGATGGGGAAAGGTTTCTAAAACGCACCTCATTTCTCTTCTCCTTGTGCCCGGGTACGCCATTCCAGCCGCTTTACTAACAATCTCCCTACTTGGAGCATCAGCACCTTTAACCTCCTGTTCCATACAGGTTGCAATTTGTCCTGAGGATGAACGGGTAGACGGGGAACCAGTGAGAGAGTAGCTCTTGGTGTTGGGACAGGCACAGGTCACTCTATTTTCCCATCAGGAAGAAGAATTAACCACAGGCTCATCCTCCCCCCCGGAACCAGAACAGGGCCTGAAGCCATCCTGCGCTTTTGCGGCCAGCTCCCAAAAAAGCGAGTTGTAAAATGGAGCTTCAGGGCACTGTAATTCACAAACCTGCAGAGTTATAAATGATAACTCTCGTCCACAAATATATTGAGGGAAGGCAAAGAAGAGGATTTGAAATCAAGGCAGAATTGCAGGAAACAGATTTCAGGAGGTAGATTCGAATCGCCTTTAAAGCACATGAAAAGCGGCAAAACGTTGACAATGATGCCCTTGGCCACAAAGGGCGTATGCGTTTTTTCCTGAATATATTCAGGAAAAAACGCATACGCCCTTTTTGGCCAACCAAGCAACCTGGAAAGGCAAATCAGCACTACAAAGAAGACCCGCTACCCGTCGGTCAAAAGGGCCATGCTGAAAAAAGTCTCAAAACCAGAAATGCAGGACAGGCCATGGAGAAATGGGAGCCTTGCTACACTGATGGGCGGGATGTAAATTGCCAACAGCCACTCTGGAGAAGTGTACGGTGTGTCCAGAAACATCTAAAAAACACAGCTTAGAGAGCATAGCGCACTTCCACTCATGGGGGTATAAATTGGGAAAATGAAAAATCACCAAGACACAAGCACCCCAAAGTTTAGGGCTGCTCTGTTGACAAGGACCTCCACTTCATTCCACCTTCAATATCCCAGGAAAGAGAAAAATGGATAAAGAAGTTGTGGTCCTTATGTACAATGGAATATCACTCAGCCATGAAATCAATGTCATAAGGCTAGTAGCAGCATGATGAGTGGATTTAGGTACGACGATTCTAAGTGAAATAAGTCACACAGAAAAGGACACTTCTCATAAGGTATCACTTATAGAGGGAATGTAAAAAGCGTTACACTTGAACTGAATTACAAAACAGAACAGAGTCACACATGCAGAAAACACACTATGGCTGCTTAACGGGAAAGGTGAGGTGGGGTGATACATAAAACAAGGGTTTCAAATTAGCTCAGATACCGTTCCATAAACCCAATATGTAATAGACAAGACCTACTCCTTGCTCAGAGAACTGGACTCAACACGCCCTATTCACCGCACAAGAATATATCTGACTAGTAATAATCTTAAAACCTATGTATTGATATCTCTCTGTTAGTGTGTCAAGTGGGTGTAAAGCGGCATAAACACAGCAGTGAAAAGCAGCTAAACCCCATTATCAAAATAAATTACTTTGAAACACCCATGAAACAAAGACAGTGAAAGAGAGAGAAATTCTTACACAATGCGTTCAGGGGCTGTGATGCAACCTGGATTGACCATATCTAGACCCACAGCTGGATGAGACATAAGGGTGGACACTCTTGGGGCTGAGAGGTTTGGTGAGGTTGGGTGAGCAAACGCAGACCCTTTAAAGTAATACTGCGTGGTACCCATCGCATGGGTCCCAAATCTCCAGGTTCAAGGGCATCTTCCTACATCGAAAACATGCATGAGAAAACAAAAAGATGGTACACCATGTGATGGGGAAAGGCTTCTAAAACGCACCTCATTTCTCTTCTCCTTGTGCCCGGGTTCGCCATTCCAGCCGCTTTACTAACAATCTCCCTACTTGGAGCATCAGCACCTTTAACCTCCTGTTCCGTACAGGTTGCAATTTGTCCTGAGGATGAACGGGTAGACGGGGAAACAGTGAGAGACTAGCTCTTGGTGTTGGGACAGGCACAGGTCACTCTATTTTCCCATCAGGAAGAAGAATTAACCAGAGGCTCATCCTCCCCCCCGGAACCAGAACAGGGCCTGAAGCCATCCTGCGCTTTTGCGGCCAGCTCCCAAAAAAGCGAGTTGTAAAATGGAGCTTCAGGGCACTGCAATTCACAAACCTGCAGAGTTATAAATGATAACTCTCGTCCACAAATATATTGAGGGAAGGCAAAGAAGTGGATTTGAAATCAAGGCAGAATTGCAGGAAACAGATTTCAGGAGGTAGATTCGAATCGCCTTTAAAGCACATGAAAAGCGGCAAAACGTTGACAATGATGCCCTTGGCCAAAAAGGGCGTATGCGTTTTTTCCTGAATATATTCAGGAAAAAACGCATACGCCCTTTTTGGCCAACCAAGCAACCTGGAAAGGCAAATCAGCGCTACAAAGAAGACTCGCTACCCGTCGGTCAAAAGGGCCATGCTGAAAAAAGTCTCAAAACCAGAAATGCAGGACAGGCCATGGAGAAATGGGAGCCTTGCTACACTGATGGGCGGGATGTAAATTGCCAACAGCCACTCTGGAGAAGTGTACGGTGTGTCCAGAAACATCTAAAAAACACAGCTTAGAGAGCATAGCGCACTTCCACTCATGGGGGTATAAATTGGGAAAATGAAAAATCAGCAAGACACAAGCACCCCAAAGTTTAGGGCTGCTCTGTTGACAAGGACCTCCACTTCATTCCACCTTCAATATCCCAGGAAAGAGAAAAATGGATAAAGAAGTTGTGGTCCTTATGTACAATGGAATATCACTCAGCCATGAAATCAATGTCATAAGGCTAGTAGCAGCATGATGAGTGGATTTAGGTACGACGATTCTAAGTGAAATAAGTCACACAGAAAAGGACACTTCTCATAAGGTATCACTTATAGAGGGAATGTAAAAAGCGTTACACTTGAACTGAATTACAAAACAGAACAGAGTCACACATGCAGAAAACACACTATGGCTGCTTAACGGGAAAGGTGAGGTGGGGTGATACATAAAACAAGGGTTTCAAATTAGCTCAGATACCGTTCCATAAACCCAATATGTAATAGACAAGACCTACTCCTTCCTCAGAGAACTGGACTCAACACGCCCTATTCACCGCACAAGAATATATCTGACTAGTAATAATCTTAAAACCTATGTATTGATATCTCTCTGTTAGTGTGTCAAGTGGGTGTAAAGCGGCATAAACACAGCAGTGAAAAGCAGCTAAACCCCATTATCAAAATAAATTACTTTGAAACACCCATGAAACAAAGACAGTGAAATAGAGAGAAATTCTTACACAATGCGTTCAGGGGCTGTGATGCAACCTGGATTGACCATATCTAGACCCACAGCTGGATGAGACATAAGGGTGGACACTCTTGGGGCTGAGAGGTTTGGTGAGGTTGGGTGAGCAAACGCAGACCCTTTAAAGTAATACTGCGTGGTACCCATCACATGGGTCCCAAATCTCCAGGTTCAAGGGCATCTTCCTACATCGAAAACATGCATGAGAAAACAAAAAGATGGTACACCATGTGATGGGGAAAGGTTTCTAAAACGCACCTCATTTCTCTTCTCCTTGTGCCCGGGTACGCCATTCCAGCCGCTTTACTAACAATCTCCCTACTTGGAGCATCAGCACCTTTAACCTCCTGTTCCGTACAGGTTGCAATTTGTCCTGAGGATGAACGGGTAGACGGGGAACCAGTGAGAGAGTAGCTCTTGGTGTTGGGACAGGCACAGGTCACTCTATTTTCCCATCAGGAAGAAGAATTAACCACAGGCTCATCCTCCCCCCCGGAACCAGAACAGGGCCTGAAGCCATCCTGCGCTTTTGCGGCCAGCTCCCAAAAAAGCGAGTTGTAAAATGGAGCTTCAGGGCACTGTAATTCACAAACCTGCAGAGTTATAAATGATAACTCTCGTCCACAAATATATTGAGGGAAGGCAAAGAAGAGGATTTGAAATCAAGGCAGAATTGCAGGAAACAGATTTCAGGAGGTAGATTCGAATCGCCTTTAAAGCACATGAAAAGCGGCAAAACGTTGACAATGAAGGCCTTGGCCACAAAGGGCGTATGCGTTTTTTCCTGAATATATTCAGGAAAAAACGCATACGCCCTTTTTGGCCAACCAAGCAACCTGGAAAGGCAAATCAGCACTACAAAGAAGACTCGCTACCCGTCGGTCAAAAGGGCCATGCTGAAAAAAGTCTCAAAACCAGAAATGCAGGACAGGCCATGGAGAAATGGGAGCCTTGCTACACTGATGGGCGGGATGTAAATTGCCAACAGCCACTCTGGAGAAGTGTACGGTGTGTCCTGAAACATCTAAAAAACACAGCTTAGAGAGCATAGGGCACTTCCACTCATGGGGATATAAATTGGGAAAATGAAAAATCAGCAAGACACAAGCACCCCAAAGTTTAGGGCTGCTCTGTTGACAAGGACCTCCACTTCATTCCACCTTCAATATCCCAGGAAAGAGAAAAATGGATAAAGAAGTTGTGGTCCTTATGTACAATGGAATATCACTCAGCCATGAAATCAATGTCATAAGGCTAGTAGCAGCATGATGAGTGGATTTAGGTACGACGATTCTAAGTGAAATAAGTCACACAGAAAAGGACACTTCTCATAAGGTATCACTTATAGAGGGAATGTAAAAAGCGTTACACTTGAACTGAATTACAAAACAGAACAGAGTCACACATGCAGAAAACACACTATGGCTGCTTAACGGGAAAGGTGAGGTGGGGTGATACATAAAACAAGGGTTTCAAATTAGCTCAGATACCGTTCCATAAACCCAATATGTAATAGACAAGACCTACTCCTTGCTCAGAGAACTGGACTCAACACGCCCTATTCACCGCACAAGAATATATCTGACTAGTAATAATCTTAAAACCTATGTATTGATATCTCTCTGTTAGTGTGTCAAGTGGGTGTAAAGCGGCATAAACACAGCAGTGAAAAGCAGCTAAACCCCATTATCAAAATAAATTACTTTGAAACACCCATGAAACAAAGACAGTGAAAGAGAGAGAAATTCTTACACAATGTGTTCAGGGGCTGTGATGCAACCTGGATTGACCATATCTAGACCCACAGCTGGATGAGACATAAGGGTGGACACTCTTGGGGCTGAGAGGTTTGGTGAGGTTGGGTGAGCAAACGCAGACCCTTTAAAGTAATACTGCGTGGTACCCATCGCATGGGTCCCAAATCTCCAGGTTCAAGGGCATCTTCCTACATCGAAAACATGCATGAGAAAACAAAAAGATGGTACACCATGTGATGGGGAAAGGCTTCTAAAACGCACCTCATTTCTCTTCTCCTTGTGCCCGGGTTCGCCATTACAGCCGCTTTACTAACAATCTCCCTACTTGGAGCATCAGCACCTTTAACCTCCTGTTCCGTACAGGTTGCAATTTGTCCTGAGGATGAACGGGTAGACGGGGAAACAGTGAGAGACTAGCTCTTGGTGTTGGGACAGGCACAGGTCACTCTATTTTCCCATCAGGAAGAAGAATTAACCAGAGGCTCATCCTCCCCCCCGGAACCAGAACAGGGCCTGAAGCCATCCTGCGCTTTTGCGGCCAGCTCCCAAAAAAGCGAGTTGTAAAATGGAGCTTCAGGGCACTGCAATTCACAAACCTGCAGAGTTATAAATGATAACTCTCGTCCACAAATATATTGAGGGAAGGCAAAGAAGTGGATTTGAAATCAAGGCAGAATTGCAGGAAACAGATTTCAGGAGGTAGATTCGAATCGCCTTTAAAGCACATGAAAAGCGGCAAAACGTTGACAATGATGCCCTTGGCCAAAAAGGGCGTATGCGTTTTTTCCTGAATATATTCAGGAAAAAACGCATACGCCCTTTTTGGCCAACCAAGCAACCTGGAAAGGCAAATCAGCGCTACAAAGAAGACTCGCTACCCGTCGGTCAAAAGGGCCATGCTGAAAAAAGTCTCAAAACCAGAAATGCAGGACAGGCCATGGAGAAATGGGAGCCTTGCTACACTGATGGGCGGGATGTAAATTGCCAACAGCCACTCTGGAGAAGTGTACGGTGTGTCCAGAAACATCTAAAAAACACAGCTTAGAGAGCATAGCGCACTTCCACTCATGGGGGTATAAATTGGGAAAATGAAAAATCAGCAAGACACAAGCACCCCAAAGTTTAGGGCTGCTCTGTTGACAAGGACCTCCACTTCATTCCACCTTCAATATCCCAGGAAAGAGAAAAATGGATAAAGAAGTTGTGGTCCTTATGTACAATGGAATATCACTCAGCCATGAAATCAATGTCATAAGGCTAGTAGCAGCATGATGAGTGGATTTAGGTACGACGATTCTAAGTGAAATAAGTCACACAGAAAAGGACACTTCTCATAAGGTATCACTTATAGAGGGAATGTAAAAAGCGTTACACTTGAACTGAATTACAAAACAGAACAGAGTCACACATGCAGAAAACACACTATGGCTGCTTAACGGGAAAGGTGAGGTGGGGTGATACATAAAACAAGGGTTTCAAATTAGCTCAGATACCGTTCCATAAACCCAATATGTAATAGACAAGACCTACTCCTTGCTCAGAGAACTGGACTCAACACGCCCTATTCACCGCACAAGAATATATCTGACTAGTAATAATCTTAAAACCTATGTATTGATATCTCTCTGTTAGTGTGTCAAGTGGGTGTAAAGCGGCATAAACACAGCAGTGAAAAGCAGCTAAACCCCATTATCAAAATAAATTACTTTGAAACACCCATGAAACAAAGACAGTGAAAGAGAGAGAAATTCTTACACAATGCGTTCAGGGGCTGTGATGCAACCTGGATTGACCATATCTAGACCCACAGCTGGATGAGACATAAGGGTGGACACTCTTGGGGCTGAGAGGTTTGGTGAGGTTGGGTGAGCAAACGCAGACCCTTTAAAGTAATACTGCGTGGTACCCATCGCATGGGTCCCAAATCTCCAGGTTCAAGGGCATCTTCCTACATCGAAAACATGCATGAGAAAACAAAAAGATGGTACACCATGTGATGGGGAAAGGTTTCTAAAACGCACCTCATTTCTCTTCTCCTTGTGCCCGGGTTCGCCATTCCAGCCGCTTTACTAACAATCTCCCTACTTGGAGCATCAGCACCTTTAACCTCCTGTTCCGTACAGGTTGCAATTTGTCCTGAGGATGAACGGGTAGACGGGGAAACAGTGAGAGACTAGCTCTTGGTCTTGGGACAGGCACAGGTCACTCTATTTTCCCATCAGGAAGAAGAATTAACCAGAGGCTCATCCTCCCCCCCGGAACCAGAACAGGGCCTGAAGCCATCCTGCGCTTTTGCGGCCAGCTCCCAAAAAAGCGAGTTGTAAAATGGAGCTTCAGGGCACTGCAATTCACAAACCTGCAGAGTTATAAATGATAACTCTCGTCCACAAATATATTGAGGGAAGGCAAAGAAGTGGATTTGAAATCAAGGCAGAATTGCAGGAAACAGATTTCAGGAGGTAGATTCGAATCGCCTTTAAAGCACATGAAAAGCGGCAAAACGTTGACAATGATGCCCTTGGCCAAAAAGGGCGTATGCGTTTTTTCCTGAATATATTCAGGAAAAAACGCATACGCCCTTTTTGGCCAACCAAGCAACCTGGAAAGGCAAATCAGCGCTACAAAGAAGACTCGCTACCCGTCGGTCAAAAGGGCCATGCTGAAAAAAGTCTCAAAACCAGAAATGCAGGACAGGCCATGGAGAAATGGGAGCCTTGCTACACTGATGGGCGGGATGTAAATTGCCAACAGCCACTCTGGAGAAGTGTACGGTGTGTCCAGAAACATCTAAAAAACACAGCTTAGAGAGCATAGCGCACTTCCACTCATGGGGGTATAAATTGGGAAAATGAAAAATCAGCAAGACACAAGCACCCCAAAGTTTAGGGCTGCTCTGTTGACAAGGACCTCCACTTCATTCCACCTTCAATATCCCAGGAAAGAGAAAAATGGATAAAGAAGTTGTGGTCCTTATGTACAATGGAATATCACTCAGCCATGAAATCAATGTCATAAGGCTAGTAGCAGCATGATGAGTGGATTTAGGTACGACGATTCTAAGTGAAATAAGTCACACAGAAAAGGACACTTCTCATAAGGTATCACTTATAGAGGGAATGTAAAAAGCGTTACACTTGAACTGAATTACAAAACAGAACAGAGTCACACATGCAGAAAACACACTATGGCTGCTTAACGGGAAAGGTGAGGTGGGGTGATACATAAAACAAGGGTTTCAAATTAGCTCAGATACCGTTCCATAAACCCAATATGTAATAGACAAGACCTACTCCTTGCTCAGAGAACTGGACTCAACACGCCCTATTCACCGCACAAGAATATATCTGACTAGTAATAATCTTAAAACCTATGTATTGATATCTCTCTGTTAGTGTGTCAAGTGGGTGTAAAGCGGCATAAACACAGCAGTGAAAAGCAGCTAAACCCCATTATCAAAATAAATTACTTTGAAACACCCATGAAACAAAGACAGTGAAATAGAGAGAAATTCTTACACAATGCGTTCAGGGGCTGTGATGCAACCTGGATTGACCATATCTAGACCCACAGCTGGATGAGACATAAGGGTGGACACTCTTGGGGCTGAGAGGTTTGGTGAGGTTGGGTGAGCAAACGCAGACCCTTTAAAGTAATACTGCGTGGTACCCATCACATGGGTCCCAAATCTCCAGGTTCAAGGGCATCTTCCTACATCGAAAACATGCATGAGAAAACAAAAAGATGGTACACCATGTGATGGGGAAAGGTTTCTAAAACGCACCTCATTTCTCTTCTCCTTGTGCCCGGGTACGCCATTCCAGCCGCTTTACTAACAATCTCCCTACTTGGAGCATCAGCACCTTTAACCTCCTGTTCCGTACAGGTTGCAATTTGTCCTGAGGATGAACGGGTAGACGGGGAACCAGTGAGAGAGTAGCTCTTGGTGTTGGGACAGGCACAGGTCACTCTATTTTCCCATCAGGAAGAAGAATTAACCACAGGCTCATCCTCCCCCCCGGAACCAGAACAGGGCCTGAAGCCATCCTGCGCTTTTGCGGCCAGCTCCCAAAAAAGCGAGTTGTAAAATGGAGCTTCAGGGCACTGTAATTCACAAACCTGCAGAGTTATAAATGATAACTCTCGTCCACAAATATATTGAGGGAAGGCAAAGAAGAGGATTTGAAATCAAGGCAGAATTGCAGGAAACAGATTTCAGGAGGTAGATTCGAATCGCCTTTAAAGCACATGAAAAGCGGCAAAACGTTGACAATGAAGGCCTTGGCCACAAAGGGCGTATGCGTTTTTTCCTGAATATATTCAGGAAAAAACGCATACGCCCTTTTTGGCCAACCAAGCAACCTGGAAAGGCAAATCAGCACTACAAAGAAGACTCGCTACCCGTCGGTCAAAAGGGCCATGCTGAAAAAAGTCTCAAAACCAGAAATGCAGGACAGGCCATGGAGAAATGGGAGCCTTGCTACACTGATGGGCGGGATGTAAATTGCCAACAGCCACTCTGGAGAAGTGTACGGTGTGTCCTGAAACATCTAAAAAACACAGCTTAGAGAGCATAGGGCACTTCCACTCATGGGGATATAAATTGGGAAAATGAAAAATCAGCAAGACACAAGCACCCCAAAGTTTAGGGCTGCTCTGTTGACAAGGACCTCCACTTCATTCCACCTTCAATATCCCAGGAAAGAGAAAAATGGATAAAGAAGTTGTGGTCCTTATGTACAATGGAATATCACTCAGCCATGAAATCAATGTCATAAGGCTAGTAGCAGCATGATGAGTGGATTTAGGTACGACGATTCTAAGTGAAATAAGTCACACAGAAAAGGACACTTCTCATAAGGTATCACTTATAGAGGGAATGTAAAAAGCGTTACACTTGAACTGAATTACAAAACAGAACAGAGTCACACATGCAGAAAACACACTATGGCTGCTTAACGGGAAAGGTGAGGTGGGGTGATACATAAAACAAGGGTTTCAAATTAGCTCAGATACTGTTCCATAAACCCAATATGTAATAGACAAGACCTACTCCTTGCTCAGAGAACTGGACTCAACACGCCCTATTCACCGCACAAGAATATATCTGACTAGTAATAATCTTAAAACCTATGTATTGATATCTCTCTGTTAGTGTGTCAAGTGGGTGTAAAGCGGCATAAACACAGCAGTGAAAAGCAGCTAAACCCCATTATCAAAATAAATTACTTTGAAAAACCCATGAAACAAAGACAGTGAAATAGAGAGAAATTCTTACACAATGCGTTCAGGGGCTGTGATGCAACCTGGATTGACCATATCTAGACCCACAGCTGGATGAGACATAAGGGTAGACACTCTTGAGGCTGAGAGGTTTGGTGAGGTTGGGTGAGCAAACGCAGACCCTTTAAAGTAATACTGCGTGGTACCCATCGCATGGGTCCCAAATCTCCAGGTTCAAGGGCATCTTCCTACATCGAAAACATGCATGAGAAAACAAAAAGATGGTACACCATGTGATGGGGAAAGGTTTCTAAAACGCACCTCATTTCTCTTCTCCTTCTGCCCGGGTACGCCATTCCAGCCGCTTTACTAACAATCTCCCTACTTGGAGCATCAGCACCTTTAACCTCCTGTTCCATACAGGTTGCAATTTGTCCTGAGGATGAACGGGTAGACGGGGAACCAGTGAGAGAGTAGCTCTTGGTGTTGGGACAGGCACAGGTCACTCTATTTTCCCATCAGGAAGAAGAATTAACCAGAGGCTCATCCTCCCCCCCGGAACCAGAACAGGGCCTGAAGCCATCCTGCGCTTTTGCGGCCAGCTCCCAAAAAAGCGAGTTGTAAAATGGAGCTTCAGGGCACTGCAATTCACAAACCTGCAGAGTTATAAATGATAACTCTCGTCCACAAATATATTGAGGGAAGGCAAAGAAGAGGATTTGAAATCAAGGCAGAATTGCAGGAAACAGATTTCAGGAGGTAGATTCGAATCGCCTTTAAAGCACATGAAAAGCGGCAAAACGTTGACAATGATGCCCTTGGCCACAAAGGGCGTATGCGTTTTTTCCTGAATATATTCAGGAAAAAACGCATACGCCCTTTTTGGCCAACCAAGCAACCTGGAAAGGCAAATCAGCACTACAAAGAAGACCCGCTACCCGTCGGTCAAAAGGGCCATGCTGAAAAAAGTCTCAAAACCAGAAATGCAGGACAGGCCATGGAGAAATGGGAGCCTTGCTACACTGATGGGCGGGATGTAAATTGCCAACAGCCACTCTGGAGAAGTGTACGGTGTGTCCAGAAACATCTAAAAAACACAGCTTAGAGAGCATAGGGCACTTCCACTCATGGGGATATAAATTGGGAAAATGAAAAATCAGCAAGACACAAGCACCCCAAAGTTTAGGGCTGCTCTGTTGACAAGGACCTCCACTTCATTCCACCTTCAATATCCCAGGAAAGAGAAAAATGGATAAAGAAGTTGTGGTCCTTATGTACAATGGAATATCACTCAGCCATGAAATCAATGTCATAAGGCTAGTAGCAGCATGATGAGTGGATTTAGGTACGACGATTCTAAGTGAAATAAGTCACACAGAAAAGGACACTTCTCATAAGGTATCACTTATAGAGGGAATGTAAAAAGCGTTACACTTGAACTGAATTACAAAACAGAACAGAGTCACACATGCAGAAAACACACTATGGCTGCTTAACGGGAAAGGTGAGGTGGGGTGATACATAAAACAAGGGTTTCAAATTAGCTCAGATACCGTTCCATAAACCCAATATGTAATAGACAAGACCTACTCCTTGCTCAGAGAACTGGACTCAACACGCCCTATTCACCGCACAAGAATATATCTGACTAGTAATAATCTTAAAACCTATGTATTGATATCTCTCTGTTAGTGTGTCAAGTGGGTGTAAAGCGGCATAAACACAGCAGTGAAAAGCAGCTAAACCCCATTTTCAAAATAAATTACTTTGAAACACCCATGAAACAAAGACAGTGAAAGAGAGAGAAATTCTTACACAATGCGTTCAGGGGCTGTGATGCAACCTGGATTGACCATATCTAGACCCACAGCTGGATGAGACATAAGGGTGGACACTCTTGGGGCTGAGAGGTTTGGTGAGGTTGGGTGAGCAAACGCAGACCCTTTAAAGTAATACTGCATGGTACCCATCGCATGGGTCCCAAATCTCCAGGTTCAAGGGCATCTTCCTACATCGAAAACATGCATGAGAAAACAAAAAGATGGTACACCATGTGATGGGGAAAGGCTTCTAAAACGCACCTCATTTCTCTTCTCCTTGTGCCCGGGTTCGCCATTCCAGCCGCTTTACTAACAATCTCCCTACTTGGAGCATCAGCACCTTTAACCTCCTGTTCCGTACAGGTTGCAATTTGTCCTGAGGATGAACGGGTAGACGGGGAAACAGTGAGAGACTAGCTCTTGGTGTTGGGACAGGCACAGGTCACTCTATTTTCCCATCAGGAAGAAGAATTAACCAGAGGCTCATCCTCCCCCCCGGAACCAGAACAGGGCCTGAAGCCATCCTGCGCTTTTGCGGCCAGCTCCCAAAAAAGCGAGTTGTAAAATGGAGCTTCAGGGCACTGCAATTCACAAACCTGCAGAGTTATAAATGATAACTCTCGTCCACAAATATATTGAGGGAAGGCAAAGAAGTGGATTTGAAATCAAGGCAGAATTGCAGGAAACAGATTTCAGGAGGTAGATTCGAATCGCCTTTAAAGCACATGAAAAGCGGCAAAACGTTGACAATGATGCCCTTGGCCAAAAAGGGCGTATGCGTTTTTTCCTGAATATATTCAGGAAAAAACGCATACGCCCTTTTTGGCCAACCAAGCAACCTGGAAAGGCAAATCAGCGCTACAAAGAAGACTCGCTACCCGTCGGTCAAAAGGGCCATGCTGAAAAAAGTCTCAAAACCAGAAATGCAGGACAGGCCATGGAGAAATGGGAGCCTTGCTACACTGATGGGCGGGATGTAAATTGCCAACAGCCACTCTGGAGAAGTGTACAGTGTGTCCAGAAACATCTAAAAAACACAGCTTAGAGAGCATAGCGCACTTCCACTCATGGGGGTATAAATTGGGAAAATGAAAAATCAGCAAGACACAAGCACCCCAAAGTTTAGGGCTGCTCTGTTGACAAGGACCTCCACTTCATTCCACCTTCAATATCCCAGGAAAGAGAAAAATGGATAAAGAAGTTGTGGTCCTTATGTACAATGGAATATCACTCAGCCATGAAATCAATGTCATAAGGCTAGTAGCAGCATGATGAGTGGATTTAGGTACGACGATTCTAAGTGAAATAAGTCACACAGAAAAGGACACTTCTCATAAGGTATCACTTATAGAGGGAATGTAAAAAGCGTTACACTTGAACTGAATTACAAAACAGAACAGAGTCACACATGCAGAAAACACACTATGGCTGCTTAACGGGAAAGGTGAGGTGGGGTGATACATAAAACAAGGGTTTCAAATTAGCTCAGATACCGTTCCATAAACCCAATATGTAATAGACAAGACCTACTCCTTGCTCAGAGAACTGGACTCAACACGCCCTATTCACCGCACAAGAATATATCTGACTAGTAATAATCTTAAAACCTATGTATTGATATCTCTCTGTTAGTGTGTCAAGTGGGTGTAAAGCGGCATAAACACAGCAGTGAAAAGCAGCTAAACCCCATTATCAAAATAAATTACTTTGAAAAACCCATGAAACAAAGACAGTGAAATAGAGAGAAATTCTTACACAATGCGATCAGGGGCTGTGATGCAACCTGGATTGACCATATCTAGACCCACAGCTGGATGAGACATAAGGGTAGACACTCTTGGGGCTGAGAGGTTTGGTGAGGTTGGGTGAGCAAACGCAGACCCTTTAAAGTAATACTGCGTGGTACCCATCGCATGGGTCCCAAATCTCCAGGTTCAAGGGCATCTTCCTACATCGAAAACATGCATGAGAAAACAAAAAGATGGTACACCATGTGATGGGGAAAGGTTTCTAAAACGCACCTCATTTCTCTTCTCCTTGTGCCCGGGTACGCCATTCCAGCCGCTTTACTAACAATCTCCCTACTTGGAGCATCAGCACCTTTAACCTCCTGTTCCATACAGGTTGCAATTTGTCCTGAGGATGAACGGGTAGACGGGGAACCAGTGAGAGAGTAGCTCTTGGTGTTGGGACAGGCACAGGTCACTCTATTTTCCCATCAGGAAGAAGAATTAACCACAGGCTCATCCTCCCCCCCGGAACCAGAACAGGGCCTGAAGCCATCCTGCGCTTTTGCGGCCAGCTCCCAAAAAAGCGAGTTGTAAAATGGAGCTTCAGGGCACTGTAATTCACAAACCTGCAGAGTTATAAATGATAACTCTCGTCCACAAATATATTGAGGGAAGGCAAAGAAGAGGATTTGAAATCAAGGCAGAATTGCAGGAAACAGATTTCAGGAGGTAGATTCGAATCGCCCTTAAAGCACATGAAAAGCGGCAAAACGTTGACAATGATGCCCTTGGCCACAAAGGGCGTATGCGTTTTTTCCTGAATATATTCAGGAAAAAACACATACGCCCTTTTTGGCCAACCAAGCAACCTGGAAAGGCAAATCAGCACTACAAAGAAGACTCGCTACCCGTCGGTCAAAAGGGCCATGCTGAAAAAAGTCTCAAAACCAGAAATGCAGGACAGGCCATGGAGAAATGGGAGCCTTGCTACACTGATGGGCGGGATGTAAATTGCCAACAGCCACTCTGGAGAAGTGTACGGTGTGTCCAGAAACATCTAAAAAACACAGCTTAGAGAGCATAGGGCACTTCCACTCATGGGGATATAAATTGGGAAAATGAAAAATCAGCAAGACACAAGCACCCCAAAGTTTAGGGCTGCTCTGTTGACAAGGACCTCCACTTCATTCCACCTTCAATATCCCAGGAAAGAGAAAAATGGATAAAGAAGTTGTGGTCCTTATGTACAATGGAATATCACTCAGCCATGAAATCAATGTCATAAGGCTAGTAGCAGCATGATGAGTGGATTTAGGTACGACGATTCTAAGTGAAATAAGTCACACAGAAAAGGACACTTCTCATAAGGTATCACTTATAGAGGGAATGTAAAAAGCGTTACACTTGAACTGAATTACAAAACAGAACAGAGTCACACATGCAGAAAACACACTATGGCTGCTTAACGGGAAAGGTGAGGTGGGGTGATACATAAAACAAGGGTTTCAAATTAGCTCAGATACCGTTCCATAAACCCAATATGTAATAGACAAGACCTACTCCTTGCTCAGAGAACTGGACTCAACACGCCCTATTCACCGCACAAGAATATATCTGACTAGTAATAATCTTAAAACCTATGTATTGATATCTCTCTGTTAGTGTGTCAAGTGGGTGTAAAGCGGCATAAACACAGCAGTGAAAAGCAGCTAAACCCCATTATCAAAATAAATTACTTTGAAAAACCCATGAAACAAAGACAGTGAAATAGAGAGAAATTCTTACACAATGCGTTCAGGGGCTGTGATGCAACCTGGATTGACCATATCTAGACCCACAGCTGGATGAGACATAAGGGTAGACACTCTTGAGGCTGAGAGGTTTGGTGAGGTTGGGTGAGCAAACGCAGACCCTTTAAAGTAATACTGCGTGGTACCCATCGCATGGGTCCCAAATCTCCAGGTTCAAGGGCATCTTCCTACATCGAAAACATGCATGAGAAAACAAAAAGATGGTACACCATGTGATGGGGAAAGGTTTCTAAAACGCACCTCATTTCTCTTCTCCTTGTGCCCGGGTACGCCATTCCAGCCGCTTTACTAACAATCTCCCTACTTGGAGCATCAGCACCTTTAACCTCCTGTTCCGTACAGGTTGCAATTTGTCCTGAGGATGAACGGGTAGACGGGGAACCAGTGAGAGACTAGCTCTTGGTGTTGGGACAGGCACAGGTCACTCTATTTTCCCATCAGGAAGAAGAATTAACCAGAGGCTCATCCTCCCCCCCGGAACCAGAACAGGGCCTGAAGCCATCCTGCGCTTTTGCGGCCAGCTCCCAAAAAAGCGAGTTGTAAAATGGAGCTTCAGGGCACTGCAATTCACAAACCTGCAGAGTTATAAATGATAACTCTCGTCCACAAATATATTGAGGGAAGGCAAAGAAGTGGATTTGAAATCAAGGCAGAATTGCAGGAAACAGATTTCAGGAGGTAGATTCGAATCGCCTTTAAAGCACATGAAAAGCGGCAAAACGTTGACAATGATGCCCTTGGCCAAAAAGGGCGTATGCGTTTTTTCCTGAATATATTCAGGAAAAAACGCATACGCCCTTTTTGGCCAACCAAGCAACCTGGAAAGGCAAATCAGCGCTACAAAGAAGACTCGCTACCGTCGGTCAAAAGGGCCATGCTGAAAAACGTGTCAAAACCAGAAATGCAGGACAGGCCATGGAGAAATGGGAGCCTTGCTACACTGATGGGCGGGATGTAAATTGCCAACAGCCACTCTGGAGAAGTGTACGGTGTGTCCTGAAACATCTAAAAAACACAGCTTAGAGAGCATAGCGCACTTCCACTCATGGGGGTATAAATTGGGAAAATGAAAAATCACCAAGACACAAGCACCCCAAAGTTTAGGGCTGCTCTGTTGACAAGGACCTCCACTTCATTCCACCTTCAATATCCCAGGAAAGAGAAAAATGGATAAAGAAGTTGTGGTCCTTATGTACAATGGAATATCACTCAGCCATGAAATCAATGTCATAAGGCTAGTAGCAGCATGATGAGTGGATTTAGGTACGACGATTCTAAGTGAAATAAGTCACACAGAAAAGGACACTTCTCATAAGGTATCACTTATAGAGGGAATGTAAAAAGCGTTACACTTGAACTGAATTACAAAACAGAACAGAGTCACACATGCAGAAAACACACTATGGCTGCTTAACGGGAAAGGTGAGGTGGGGTGATACATAAAACAAGGGTTTCAAATTAGCTCAGATACCGTTCCATAAACCCAATATGTAATAGACAAGACCTACTCCTTGCTCAGAGAACTGGACTCAACACGCCCTATTCACCGCACAAGAATATATCTGACTAGTAATAATCTTAAAACCTATGTATTGATATCTCTCTGTTAGTGTGTCAAGTGGGTGTAAAGCGGCATAAACACAGCAGTGAAAAGCAGCTAAACCCCATTATCAAAATAAATTACTTTGAAAAACCCATGAAACAAAGACAGTGAAATAGAGAGAAATTCTTACACAATGCGATCAGGGGCTGTGATGCAACCTGGATTGACCATATCTAGACCCACAGCTGGATGAGACATAAGGGTAGACACTCTTGGGGCTGAGAGGTTTGGTGAGGTTGGGTGAGCAAACGCAGACCCTTTAAAGTAATACTGCGTGGTACCCATCGCATGGGTCCCAAATCTCCAGGTTCAAGGGCATCTTCCTACATCGAAAACATGCATGAGAAAACAAAAAGATGGTACACCATGTGATGGGGAAAGGTTTCTAAAACGCACCTCATTTCTCTTCTCCTTCTGCCCGGGTACGCCATTCCAGCCGCTTTACTAACAATCTCCCTACTTGGAGCATCAGCACCTTTAACCTCCTGTTCCATACAGGTTGCAATTTGTCCTGAGGATGAACGGGTAGACGGGGAACCAGTGAGAGAGTAGCTCTTGGTGTTGGGACAGGCACAGGTCACTCTATTTTCCCATCAGGAAGAAGAATTAACCACAGGCTCATCCTCCCCCCCGGAACCAGAACAGGGCCTGAAGCCATCCTGCGCTTTTGCGGCCAGCTCCCAAAAAAGCGAGTTGTAAAATGGAGCTTCAGGGCACTGTAATTCACAAACCTGCAGAGTTATAAATGATAACTCTCGTCCACAAATATATTGAGGGAAGGCAAAGAAGAGGATTTGAAATCAAGGCAGAATTGCAGGAAACAGATTTCAGGAGGTAGATTCGAATCGCCCTTAAAGCACATGAAAAGCGGCAAAACGTTGACAATGATGCCCTTGGCCACAAAGGGCGTATGCGTTTTTTCCTGAATATATTCAGGAAAAAACACATACGCCCTTTTTGGCCAACCAAGCAACCTGGAAAGGCAAATCAGCACTACAAAGAAGACTCGCTACCCGTCGGTCAAAAGGGCCATGCTGAAAAAAGTCTCAAAACCAGAAATGCAGGACAGGCCATGGAGAAATGGGAGCCTTGCTACACTGATGGGCGGGATGTAAATTGCCAACAGCCACTCTGGAGAAGTGTACGGTGTGTCCAGAAACATCTAAAAAACACAGCTTAGAGAGCATAGGGCACTTCCACTCATGGGGATATAAATTGGGAAAATGAAAAATCAGCAAGACACAAGCACCCCAAAGTTTAGGGCTGCTCTGTTGACAAGGACCTCCACTTCATTCCACCTTCAATATCCCAGGAAAGAGAAAAATGGATAAAGAAGTTGTGGTCCTTATGTACAATGGAATATCACTCAGCCATGAAATCAATGTCATAAGGCTAGTAGCAGCATGATGAGTGGATTTAGGTACGACGATTCTAAGTGAAATAAGTCACACAGAAAAGGACACTTCTCATAAGGTATCACTTATAGAGGGAATGTAAAAAGCGTTACACTTGAACTGAATTACAAAACAGAACAGAGTCACACATGCAGAAAACACACTATGGCTGCTTAACGGGAAAGGTGAGGTGGGGTGATACATAAAACAAGGGTTTCAAATTAGCTCAGATACCGTTCCATAAACCCAATATGTAATAGACAAGACCTACTCCTTGCTCAGAGAACTGGACTCAACACGCCCTATTCACCGCACAAGAATATATCTGACTAGTAATAATCTTAAAACCTATGTATTGATATCTCTCTGTTAGTGTGTCAAGTGGGTGTAAAGCGGCATAAACACAGCAGTGAAAAGCAGCTAAACCCCATTATCAAAATAAATTACTTTGAAAAACCCATGAAACAAAGACAGTGAAATAGAGAGAAATTCTTACACAATGCGTTCAGGGGCTGTGATGCAACCTGGATTGACCATATCTAGACCCACAGCTGGATGAGACATAAGGGTAGACACTCTTGAGGCTGAGAGGTTTGGTGAGGTTGGGTGAGCAAACGCAGACCCTTTAAAGTAATACTGCGTGGTACCCATCGCATGGGTCCCAAATCTCCAGGTTCAAGGGCATCTTCCTACATCGAAAACATGCATGAGAAAACAAAAAGATGGTACACCATGTGATGGGGAAAGGTTTCTAAAACGCACCTCATTTCTCTTCTCCTTGTGCCCGGGTACGCCATTCCAGCCGCTTTACTAACAATCTCCCTACTTGGAGCATCAGCACCTTTAACCTCCTGTTCCGTACAGGTTGCAATTTGTCCTGAGGATGAACGGGTAGACGGGGAACCAGTGAGAGACTAGCTCTTGGTGTTGGGACAGGCACAGGTCACTCTATTTTCCCATCAGGAAGAAGAATTAACCAGAGGCTCATCCTCCCCCCCGGAACCAGAACAGGGCCTGAAGCCATCCTGCGCTTTTGCGGCCAGCTCCCAAAAAAGCGAGTTGTAAAATGGAGCTTCAGGGCACTGCAATTCACAAACCTGCAGAGTTATAAATGATAACTCTCGTCCACAAATATATTGAGGGAAGGCAAAGAAGTGGATTTGAAATCAAGGCAGAATTGCAGGAAACAGATTTCAGGAGGTAGATTCGAATCGCCTTTAAAGCACATGAAAAGCGGCAAAACGTTGACAATGATGCCCTTGGCCAAAAAGGGCGTATGCGTTTTTTCCTGAATATATTCAGGAAAAAACGCATACGCCCTTTTTGGCCAACCAAGCAACCTGGAAAGGCAAATCAGCGCTACAAAGAAGACTCGCTACCGTCGGTCAAAAGGGCCATGCTGAAAAACGTGTCAAAACCAGAAATGCAGGACAGGCCATGGAGAAATGGGAGCCTTGCTACACTGATGGGCGGGATGTAAATTGCCAACAGCCACTCTGGAGAAGTGTACGGTGTGTCCTGAAACATCTAAAAAACACAGCTTAGAGAGCATAGCGCACTTCCACTCATGGGGGTATAAATTGGGAAAATGAAAAATCACCAAGACACAAGCACCCCAAAGTTTAGGGCTGCTCTGTTGACAAGGACCTCCACTTCATTCCACCTTCAATATCCCAGGAAAGAGAAAAATGGATAAAGAAGTTGTGGTCCTTATGTACAATGGAATATCACTCAGCCATGAAATCAATGTCATAAGGCTAGTAGCAGCATGATGAGTGGATTTAGGTACGACGATTCTAAGTGAAATAAGTCACACAGAAAAGGACACTTCTCATAAGGTATCACTTATAGAGGGAATGTAAAAAGCGTTACACTTGAACTGAATTACAAAACAGAACAGAGTCACACATGCAGAAAACACACTATGGCTGCTTAACGGGAAAGGTGAGGTGGGGTGATACATAAAACAAGGGTTTCAAATTAGCTCAGATACCGTTCCATAAACCCAATATGTAATAGACAAGACCTACTCCTTGCTCAGAGAACTGGACTCAACACGCCCTATTCACCGCACAAGAATATATCTGACTAGTAATAATCTTAAAACCTATGTATTGATATCTCTCTGTTAGTGTGTCAAGTGGGTGTAAAGCGGCATAAACACAGCAGTGAAAAGCAGCTAAACCCCATTTTCAAAATAAATTACTTTGAAACACCCATGAAACAAAGACAGTGAAAGAGAGAGAAATTCTTACACAATGCGTTCAGGGGTTGTGATGCAACCTGGATTGACCATATCTAGACCCACAGCTGGATGAGACATAAGGGTGGACACTCTTGGGGCTGAGAGGTTTGGTGAGGTTGGGTGAGCAAACGCAGACCCTTTAAAGTAATACTGCGTGGTACCCATCGCATGGGTCCCAAATCTCCAGGTTCAAGGGCATCTTCCTACATCGAAAACATGCATGAGAAAACAAAAAGATGGTACACCATGTGATGGGGAAAGGTTTCTAAAACGCACCTCATTTCTCTTCTCCTTGTGCCCGGGTTCGCCATTCCAGCCGCTTTACTAACAATCTCCCTACTTGGAGCATCAGCACCTTTAACCTCCTGTTCCGTACAGGTTGCAATTTGTCCTGAGGATGAACGGGTAGACGGGGAACCAGTGAGAGACTAGCTCTTGGCGTTGGGACAGGCACAGGTCACTCTATTTTCCCATCAGGAAGAAGAATTAACCAGAGGCTCATCCTCCCCCCCGGAACCAGAACAGGGCCTGAAGCCATCCTGCGCTTTTGCGGCCAGCTCCCAAAAAAGCGAGTTGTAAAATGGAGCTTCAGGGCACTGCAATTCACAAACCTGCAGAGTTATAAATGATAACTCTCGTCCACAAATATATTGAGGGAAGGCAAAGAAGTGGATTTGAAATCAAGGCAGAATTGCAGGAAACAGATTTCAGGAGGTAGATTCGAATCGCCTTTAAAGCACATGAAAAGCGGCAAAACGTTGACAATGATGCCCTTGGCCAAAAAGGGCGTATGCGTTTTTTCCTGAATATATTCAGGAAAAAACGCATACGCCCTTTTTGGCCAACCAAGCAACCTGGAAAGGCAAATCAGCGCTACAAAGAAGACTCGCTACCCGTCGGTCAAAAGGGCCATGCTGAAAAAAGTCTCAAAACCAGAAATGCAGGACAGGCCATGGAGAAATGGGAGCCTTGCTACACTGATGGGCGGGATGTAAATTGCCAACAGCCACTCTGGAGAAGTGTACGGTGTGTCCAGAAACATCTAAAAAACACAGCTTAGAGAGCATAGGGCACTTCCACTCATGGGGGTATAAATTGGGAAAATGAAAAATCAGCAAGACACAAGCACCCCAAAGTTTAGGGCTGCTCTGTTGACAAGGACCTCCACTTCATTCCACCTTCAATATCCCAGGAAAGAGAAAAATGGATAAAGAAGTTGTGGTCCTTATGTACAATGGAATATCACTCAGCCATGAAATCAATGTCATAAGGCTAGTAGCAGCATGATGAGTGGATTTAGGTACGACGATTCTAAGTGAAATAAGTCACACAGAAAAGGACACTTCTCATAAGGTATCACTTATAGAGGGAATGTAAAAAGCGTTACACTTGAACTGAATTACAAAACAGAACAGAGTCACACATGCAGAAAACACACTATGGCTGCTTAACGGGAAAGGTGAGGTGGGGTGATACATAAAACAAGGGTTTCAAATTAGCTCAGATACCGTTCCATAAACCCAATATGTAATAGACAAGACCTACTCCTTGCTCAGAGAACTGGACTCAACACGCCCTATTCACCGCACAAGAATATATCTGACTAGTAATAATCTTAAAACCTATGTATTGATATCTCTCTGTTAGTGTGTCAAGTGGGTGTAAAGCGGCATAAACACAGCAGTGAAAAGCAGCTAAACCCCATTATCAAAATAAATTACTTTGAAACACCCATGAAACAAAGACAGTGAAAGAGAGAGAAATTCTTACACAATGCGTTCAGGGGCTGTGATGCAACCTGGATTGACCATATCTAGACCCACAGCTGGATGAGACATAAGGGTGGACACTCTTGGGGCTGAGAGGTTTGGTGAGGTTGGGTGAGCAAACGCAGACCCTTTAAAGTAAAACTGCGTGGTACCCATCGCATGGGTCCCAAATCTCCAGGTTCAAGGGCATCTTCCTACATCGAAAACATGCATGAGAAAACAAAAAGATGGTACACCATGTGATGGGGAAAGGTTTCTAAAACGCACCTCATTTCTCTTCTCCTTGTGCCCGGGTTCGCCATTCCAGCCGCTTTACTAACAATCTCCCTACTTGGAGCATCAGCACCTTTAACCTCCTGTTCCGTACAGGTTGCAATTTGTCCTGAGGATGAACGGGTAGACGGGGAACCAGTGAGAGACTAGCTCTTGGCGTTGGGACAGGCACAGGTCACTCTATTTTCCCATCAGGAAGAAGAATTAACCAGAGGCTCATCCTCCCCCCCGGAACCAGAACAGGGCCTGAAGCCATCCTGCGCTTTTGCGGCCAGCTCCCAAAAAAGCGAGTTGTAAAATGGAGCTTCAGGGCACTGCAATTCACAAACCTGCAGAGTTATAAATGATAACTCTCGTCCACAAATATATTGAGGGAAGGCAAAGAAGTGGATTTGAAATCAAGGCAGAATTGCAGGAAACAGATTTCAGGAGGTAGATTCGAATCGCCTTTAAAGCACATGAAAAGCGGCAAAACGTTGACAATGATGCCCTTGGCCAAAAAGGGCGTATGCGTTTTTTCCTGTATATATTCAGGAAAAAACGCATACGCACTTTTTGGCCAACCAAGCAACCTGGAAAGGCAAATCAGCGCTACAAAGAAGACTCGCTACCCGTCGGTCAAAAGGGCCATGCTGAAAAAAGTCTCAAAACCAGAAATGCAGGACAGGCCATGGAGAAATGGGAGCCTTGCTACACTGATGGGCGGGATGTAAATTGCCAACAGCCACTCTGGAGAAGTGTACGGTGTGTCCAGAAACATCTAAAAAACACAGCTTAGAGAGCATAGGGCACTTCCACTCATGGGGGTATAAATTGGGAAAATGAAAAATCAGCAAGACACAAGCACCCCAAAGTTTAGGGCTGCTCTGTTGACAAGGACCTCCACTTCATTCCACCTTCAATATCCCAGGAAAGAGAAAAATGGATAAAGAAGTTGTGGTCCTTATGTACAATGGAATATCACTCAGCCATGAAATCAATGTCATAAGGCTAGTAGCAGCATGATGAGTGGATTTAGGTACGACGATTCTAAGTGAAATAAGTCACACAGAAAAGGACACTTCTCATAAGGTATCACTTATAGAGGGAATGTAAAAAGCGTTACACTTGAACTGAATTACAAAACAGAACAGAGTCACACATGCAGAAAACACACTATGGCTGCTTAACGGGAAAGGTGAGGTGGGGTGATACATAAAACAAGGGTTTCAAATTAGCTCAGATACCGTTCCATAAACCCAATATGTAATAGACAAGACCTACTCCTTGCTCAGAGAACTGGACTCAACACGCCCTATTCACCGCACAAGAATATATCTGACTAGTAATAATCTTAAAACCTATGTATTGATATCTCTCTGTTAGTGTGTCAAGTGGGTGTAAAGCGGCATAAACACAGCAGTGAAAAGCAGCTAAACCCCATTATCAAAATAAATTACTTTGAAACACCCATGAAACAAAGACAGTGAAAGAGAGAGAAATTCTTACACAATGCGTTCAGGGGCTGTGATGCAACCTGGATTGACCATATCTAGACCCACAGCTGGATGAGACATAAGGGTGGACACTCTTGGGGCTGAGAGGTTTGGTGAGGTTGGGTGAGCAAACGCAGACCCTTTAAAGTAATACTGCGTGGTACCCATCGCATGGGTCCCAAATCTCCAGGTTCAAGGGCATCTTCCTACATCGAAAACATGCATGAGAAAACAAAAAGATGGTACACCATGTGATGGGGAAAGGTTTCTAAAACGCACCTCATTTCTCTTCTCCTTGTGCCCGGGTTCGCCATTCCAGCCGCTTTACTAACAATCTCCCTACTTGGAGCATCAGCACCTTTAACCTCCTGTTCCGTACAGGTTGCAATTTGTCCTGAGGATGAACGGGTAGACGGGGAACCAGTGAGAGACTAGCTCTTGGCGTTGGGACAGGCACAGGTCACTCTATTTTCCCATCAGGAAGAAGAATTAACCAGAGGCTCATCCTCCCCCCCGGAACCAGAACAGGGCCTGAAGCCATCCTGCGCTTTTGCGGCCAGCTCCCAAAAAAGCGAGTTGTAAAATGGAGCTTCAGGGCACTGCAATTCACAAACCTGCAGAGTTATAAATGATAACTCTCGTCCACAAATATATTGAGGGAAGGCAAAGAAGTGGATTTGAAATCAAGGCAGAATTGCAGGAAACAGATTTCAGGAGGTAGATTCGAATCGCCTTTAAAGCACATGAAAAGCGGCAAAACGTTGACAATGATGCCCTTGGCCAAAAAGGGCGTATGCGTTTTTTCCTGAATATATTCAGGAAAAAACGCATACGCCCTTTTTGGCCAACCAAGCAACCTGGAAAGGCAAATCAGCGCTACAAAGAAGACTCGCTACCCGTCGGTCAAAAGGGCCATGCTGAAAAACGTGTCAAAACCAGAAATGCAGGACAGGCCATGGAGAAATGGGAGCCTTGCTACACTGATGGGCGGGATGTAAATTGCCAACAGCCACTCTGGAGAAGTGTACGGTGTGTCCAGAAACATCTAAAAAACACAGCTTAGAGAGCATAGGGCACTTCCACTCATGGGGGTATAAATTGGGAAAATGAAAAATCAGCAAGACACAAGCACCCCAAAGTTTAGGGCTGCTCTGTTGACAAGGACCTCCACTTCATTCCACCTTCAATATCCCAGGAAAGAGAAAAATGGATAAAGAAGTTGTGGTCCTTATGTACAATGGAATATCACTCAGCCATGAAATCAATGTCATAAGGCTAGTAGCAGCATGATGAGTGGATTTAGGTACGACGATTCTAAGTGAAATAAGTCACACAGAAAAGGACACTTCTCATAAGGTATCACTTATAGAGGGAATGTAAAAAGCGTTACACTTGAACTGAATTACAAAACAGAACAGAGTCACACATGCAGAAAACACACTATGGCTGCTTAACGGGAAAGGTGAGGTGGGGTGATACATAAAACAAGGGTTTCAAATTAGCTCAGATACCGTTCCATAAACCCAATATGTAATAGACAAGACCTACTCCTTGCTCAGAGAACTGGACTCAACACGCCCTATTCACCGCACAAGAATATATCTGACTAGTAATAATCTTAAAACCTATGTATTGATATCTCTCTGTTAGTGTGTCAAGTGGGTGTAAAGCGGCATAAACACAGCAGTGAAAAGCAGCTAAACCCCATTATCAAAATAAATTACTTTGAAACACCCATGAAACAAAGACAGTGAAAGAGAGAGAAATTCTTACACAATGCGTTCAGGGGCTGTGATGCAACCTGGATTGACCATATCTAGACCCACAGCTGGATGAGACATAAGGGTGGACACTCTTGGGGCTGAGAGGTTTGGTGAGGTTGGGTGAGCAAACGCAGACCCTTTAAAGTAATACTGCGTGGTACCCATCGCATGGGTCCCAAATCTCCAGGTTCAAGGGCATCTTCCTACATCGAAAACATGCATGAGAAAACAAAAAGATGGTACACCATGTGATGGGGAAAGGTTTCTAAAACGCACCTCATTTCTCTTCTCCTTGTGCCCGGGTTCGCCATTCCAGCCGCTTTACTAACAATCTCCCTACTTGGAGCATCAGCACCTTTAACCTCCTGTTCCGTACAGGTTGCAATTTGTCCTGAGGATGAACGGGTAGACGGGGAACCAGTGAGAGACTAGCTCTTGGTGTTGGGACAGGCACAGGTCACTCTATTTTCCCATCAGGAAGAAGAATTAACCAGAGGCTCATCCTCCCCCCCGGAACCAGAACAGGGCCTGAAGCCATCCTGCGCTTTTGCGGCCAGCTCCCAAAAAAGCGAGTTGTAAAATGGAGCTTCAGGGCACTGCAATTCACAAACCTGCAGAGTTATAAATGATAACTCTCGTCCACAAATATATTGAGGGAAGGCAAAGAAGTGGATTTGAAATCAAGGCAGAATTGCAGGAAACAGATTTCAGGAGGTAGATTCGAATCGCCTTTAAAGCACATGAAAAGCGGCAAAACGTTGACAATGATGCCCTTGGCCAAAAAGGGCGTATGCGTTTTTTCCTGAATATATTCAGGAAAAAACGCATACGCCCTTTTTGGCCAACCAAGCAACCTGGAAAGGCAAATCAGCGCTACAAAGAAGACTCGCTACCCGTCGGTCAAAAGGGCCATGCTGAAAAACGTGTCAAAACCAGAAATGCAGGACAGGCCATGGAGAAATGGGAGCCTTGCAACACTGATGGGCGGGATGTAAATTGCCAACAGCCACTCTGGAGAAGTGTACGGTGTGTCCTGAAACATCTAAAAAACACAGCTTAGAGAGCATAGGGCACTTCCACTCATGGGGGTATAAATTGGGAAAATGAAAAATCAGCAAGACACAAGCACCCCAAAGTTTAGGGCTGCTCTGTTGACAAGGACCTCCACTTCATTCCACCTTCAATATCCCAGGAAAGAGAAAAATGGATAAAGAAGTTGTGGTCCTTATGTACAATGGAATATCACTCAGCCATGAAATCAATGTCATAAGGCTAGTAGCAGCATGATGAGTGGATTTAGGTACGACGATTCTAAGTGAAATAAGTCACACAGAAAAGGACACTTCTCATAAGGTATCACTTATAGAGGGAATGTAAAAAGCGTTACACTTGAACTGAATTACAAAACAGAACAGAGTCACACATGCAGAAAACACACTATGGCTGCTTAACGGGAAAGGTGAGGTGGGGTGATACATAAAACAAGGGTTTCAAATTAGCTCAGATACCGTTCCATAAACCCAATATGTAATAGACAAGACCTACTCCTTGCTCAGAGAACTGGACTCAACACGCCCTATTCACCGCACAAGAATATATCTGACTAGTAATAATCTTAAAACCTATGTATTGATATCTCTCTGTTAGTGTGTCAAGTGGGTGTAAAGTGGCATAAACACAGCAGTGAAAAGCAGCTAAACCCCATTATCAAAATAAATTACTTTGAAACACCCATGAAACAAAGACAGTGAAAGAGAGAGAAATTCTTACACAATGCTTTCAGGGGCTGTGATGCAACCTGGATTGACCATATCTAGACCCACAGCTGGATGAGACATAAGGGTGGACACTCTTGGGGCTGAGAGGTTTGGTGAGGTTGGGTGAGCAAACGCAGACCCTTTAAAGTAATACTGCGTGGTACCCATCGCATGGGTCCCAAATCTCCAGGTTCAAGGGCATCTTCCTACATCGAAAACATGCATGAGAAAACAAAAAGATGGTACACCATGTGATGGGGAAAGGTTTCTAAAACGCACCTCATTTCTCTTCTCCTTGTGCCCGGGTTCGCCATTCCAGCCGCTTTACTAACAATCTCCCTACTTGGAGCATCAGCACCTTTAACCTCCTGTTCCGTACAGGTTGCAATTTGTCCTGAGGATGAACGGGTAGACGGGGAACCAGTGAGAGACTAGCTCTTGGTGTTGGGACAGGCACAGGTCACTCTATTTTCCCATCAGGAAGAAGAATTAACCAGAGGCTCATCCTCCCCCCCGGAACCAGAACAGGGCCTGAAGCCATCCTGCGCTTTTGCGGCCAGCTCCCAAAAAAGCGAGTTGTAAAATGGAGCTTCAGGGCACTGCAATTCACAAACCTGCAGAGTTATAAATGATAACTCTCGTCCACAAATATATTGAGGGAAGGCAAAGAAGTGGATTTGAAATCAAGGCAGAATTGCAGGAAACAGATTTCAGGAGGTAGATTCGAATCGCCTTTAAAGCACATGAAAAGCGGCAAAACGTTGACAATGATGCCCTTGGCCAAAAAGGGCGTATGCGTTTTTTCCTGAATATATTCAGGAAAAAACGCATACGCCCTTTTTGGCCAACCAAGCAACCTGGAAAGGCAAATCAGCGCTACAAAGAAGACTCGCTACCCGTCGGTCAAAAGGGCCATGCTGAAAAACGTGTCAAAACCAGAAATGCAGGACAGGCCATGGAGAAATGGGAGCCTTGCAACACTGATGGGCGGGATGTAAATTGCCAACAGCCACTCTGGAGAAGTGTACGGTGTGTCCTGAAACATCTAAAAAACACAGCTTAGAGAGCATAGGGCACTTCCACTCATGGGGGTATAAATTGGGAAAATGAAAAATCAGCAAGACACAAGCACCCCAAAGTTTAGGGCTGCTCTGTTGACAAGGACCTCCACTTCATTCCACCTTCAATATCCCAGGAAAGAGAAAAATGGATAAAGAAGTTGTGGTCCTTATGTACAATGGAATATCACTCAGCCATGAAATCAATGTCATAAGGCTAGTAGCAGCATGATGAGTGGATTTAGGTACGACGATTCTAAGTGAAATAAGTCACACAGAAAAGGACACTTCTCATAAGGTATCACTGATAGAGGGAATGTAAAACCCGTTACACTTGAACTGAATTACAAAACAGAACAGAGTCACACATGCAGAAAACACACTATGGCTGCTTAACGGGAAAGGTGAGGTGGGGTGATACATAAAACAAGGGTTTCAAATTAGCTCAGATACCGTTCCATAAACCCAATATGTAATAGACAAGACCTACTCCTTGCTCAGAGAACTGGACTCAACACGCCCTATTCACCGCACAAGAATATATCTGACTAGTAATAATCTTAAAACCTATGTATTGATATCTCTCTGTTAGTGTGTCAAGTGGGTGTAAAGCGGCATAAACACAGCAGTGAAAAGCAGCTAAACCCCATTATCAAAATAAATTACTTTGAAACACCCATGAAACAAAGACAGTGAAAGAGAGAGAAATTCTTACACAATGCGTTCAGGGGCTGTGATGCAACCTGGATTGACCATATCTAGACCCACAGCTGGATGAGACATAAGGGTGGACACTCTTGGGGCTGAGAGGTTTGGTGAGGTTGGGTGAGCAAACGCAGACCCTTTAAAGTAATACTGCGTGGTACCCATCGCATGGGTCCCAAATCTCCAGGTTCAAGGGCATCTTCCTACATCGAAAACATGCATGAGAAAACAAAAAGATGGTACACCATGTGATGGGGAAAGGTTTCTAAAACGCACCTCATTTCTCTTCTCCTTGTGCCCGGGTTCGCCATTCCAGCCGCTTTACTAACAATCTCCCTACTTGGAGCATCAGCACCTTTAACCTCCTGTTCCGTACAGGTTGCAATTTGTCCTGAGGATGAACGGGTAGACGGGGAACCAGTGAGAGACTAGCTCTTGGTGTTGGGACAGGCACAGGTCACTCTATTTTCCCATCAGGAAGAAGAATTAACCAGAGGCTCATCCTCCCCCCCGGAACCAGAACAGGGCCTGAAGCCATCCTGCGCTTTTGCGGCCAGCTCCCAAAAAAGCGAGTTGTAAAATGGAGCTTCAGGGCACTGCAATTCACAAACCTGCAGAGTTATAAATGATAACTCTCGTCCACAAATATATTGAGGGAAGGCAAAGAAGTGGATTTGAAATCAAGGCAGAATTGCAGGAAACAGATTTCAGGAGGTAGATTCGAATCGCCTTTAAAGCACATGAAAAGCGGCAAAACGTTGACAATGATGCCCTTGGCCAAAAAGGGCGTATGCGTTTTTTCCTGAATATATTCAGGAAAAAACGCATACGCCCTTTTTGGCCAACCAAGCAACCTGGAAAGGCAAATCAGCGCTACAAAGAAGACTCGCTACCCGTCGGTCAAAAGGGCCATGCTGAAAAACGTGTCAAAACCAGAAATGCAGGACAGGCCATGGAGAAATGGGAGCCTTGCAACACTGATGGGCGGGATGTAAATTGCCAACAGCCACTCTGGAGAAGTGTACGGTGTGTCCTGAAACATCTAAAAAACACAGCTTAGAGAGCATAGGGCACTTCCACTCATGGGGGTATAAATTGGGAAAATGAAAAATCAGCAAGACACAAGCACCCCAAAGTTTAGGGCTGCTCTGTTGACAAGGACCTCCACTTCATTCCACCTTCAATATCCCAGGAAAGAGAAAAATGGATAAAGAAGTTGTGGTCCTTATGTACAATGGAATATCACTCAGCCATGAAATCAATGTCATAAGGCTAGTAGCAGCATGATGAGTGGATTTAGGTACGACGATTCTAAGTGAAATAAGTCACACAGAAAAGGACACTTCTCATAAGGTATCACTTATAGAGGGAATGTAAAAAGCGTTACACTTGAACTGAATTACAAAACAGAACAGAGTCACACATGCAGAAAACACACTATGGCTGCTTAACGGGAAAGGTGAGGTGGGGTGATACATAAAACAAGGGTTTCAAATTAGCTCAGATACCGTTCCATAAACCCAATATGTAATAGACAAGACCTACTCCTTGCTCAGAGAACTGGACTCAACACGCCCTATTCACCGCACAAGAATATATCTGACTAGTAATAATCTTAAAACCTATGTATTGATATCTCTCTGTTAGTGTGTCAAGTGGGTGTAAAGCGGCATAAACACAGCAGTGAAAAGCAGCTAAACCCCATTATCAAAATAAATTACTTTGAAACACCCATGAAACAAAGACAGTGAAAGAGAGAGAAATTCTTACACAATGCGTTCAGGGGCTGTGATGCAACCTGGATTGACCATATCTAGACCCACAGCTGGATGAGACATAAGGGTGGACACTCTTGGGGCTGAGAGGTTTGGTGAGGTTGGGTGAGCAAACGCAGACCCTTTAAAGTAATACTGCGTGGTACCCATCGCATGGGTCCCAAATCTCCAGGTTCAAGGGCATCTTCCTACATCGAAAACATGCATGAGAAAACAAAAAGATGGTACACCATGTGATGGGGAAAGGTTTCTAAAACGCACCTCATTTCTCTTCTCCTTGTGCCCGGGTTCGCCATTCCAGCCGCTTTACTAACAATCTCCCTACTTGGAGCATCAGCACCTTTAACCTCCTGTTCCGTACAGGTTGCAATTTGTCCTGAGGATGAACGGGTAGACGGGGAACCAGTGAGAGACTAGCTCTTGGTGTTGGGACAGGCACAGGTCACTCTATTTTCCCATCAGGAAGAAGAATTAACCAGAGGCTCATCCTCCCCCCCGGAACCAGAACAGGGCCTGAAGCCATCCTGCGCTTTTGCGGCCAGCTCCCAAAAAAGCGAGTTGTAAAATGGAGCTTCAGGGCACTGCAATTCACAAACCTGCAGAGTTATAAATGATAACTCTCGTCCACAAATATATTGAGGGAAGGCAAAGAAGTGGATTTGAAATCAAGGCAGAATTGCAGGAAACAGATTTCAGGAGGTAGATTCGAATCGCCTTTAAAGCACATGAAAAGCGGCAAAACGTTGACAATGATGCCCTTGGCCAAAAAGGGCGTATGCGTTTTTTCCTGAATATATTCAGGAAAAAACGCATACGCCCTTTTTGGCCAACCAAGCAACCTGGAAAGGCAAATCAGCGCTACAAAGAAGACTCGCTACCCGTCGGTCAAAAGGGCCATGCTGAAAAACGTGTCAAAACCAGAAATGCAGGACAGGCCATGGAGAAATGGGAGCCTTGCTACACTGATGGGCGGGATGTAAATTGCCAACAGCCACTCTGGAGAAGTGTACGGTGTGTCCAGAAACATCTAAAAAACACAGCTTAGAGAGCATAGGGCACTTCCACTCATGGGGGTATAAATTGGGAAAATGAAAAATCAGCAAGACACAAGCACCCCAAAGTTTAGGGCTGCTCTGTTGACAAGGACCTCCACTTCATTCCACCTTCAATATCCCAGGAAAGAGAAAAATGGATAAAGAAGTTGTGGTCCTTATGTACAATGGAATATCACTCAGCCATGAAATCAATGTCATAAGGCTAGTAGCAGCATGATGAGTGGATTTAGGTACGACGATTCTAAGTGAAATAAGTCACACAGAAAAGGACACTTCTCATAAGGTATCACTTATAGAGGGAATGTAAAAAGCGTTACACTTGAACTGAATTACAAAACAGAACAGAGTCACACATGCAGAAAACACACTATGGCTGCTTAACGGGAAAGGTGAGGTGGGGTGATACATAAAACAAGGGTTTCAAATTAGCTCAGATACCGTTCCATAAACCCAATATGTAATAGACAAGACCTACTCCTTGCTCAGAGAACTGGACTCAACACGCCCTATTCACCGCACAAGAATATATCTGACTAGTAATAATCTTAAAACCTATGTATTGATATCTCTCTGTTAGTGTGTCAAGTGGGTGTAAAGCGGCATAAACACAGCAGTGAAAAGCAGCTAAACCCCATTATCAAAATAAATTACTTTGAAACACCCATGAAACAAAGACAGTGAAAGAGAGAGAAATTCTTACACAATGCGTTCAGGGGCTGTGATGCAACCTGGATTGACCATATCTAGACCCACAGCTGGATGAGACATAAGGGTGGACACTCTTGGGGCTGAGAGGTTTGGTGAGGTTGGGTGAGCAAACGCAGACCCTTTAAAGTAATACTGCGTGGTACCCATCGCATGGGTCCCAAATCTCCAGGTTCAAGGGCATCTTCCTACATCGAAAACATGCATGAGAAAACAAAAAGATGGTACACCATGTGATGGGGAAAGGTTTCTAAAACGCACCTCATTTCTCTTCTCCTTGTGCCCGGGTTCGCCATTCCAGCCGCTTTACTAACAATCTCCCTACTTGGAGCATCAGCACCTTTAACCTCCTGTTCCGTACAGGTTGCAATTTGTCCTGAGGATGAACGGGTAGACGGGGAACCAGTGAGAGACTAGCTCTTGGTGTTGGGACAGGCACAGGTCACTCTATTTTCCCATCAGGAAGAAGAATTAACCAGAGGCTCATCCTCCCCCCCGGAACCAGAACAGGGCCTGAAGCCATCCTGCGCTTTTGCGGCCAGCTCCCAAAAAAGCGAGTTGTAAAATGGAGCTTCAGGGCACTGCAATTCACAAACCTGCAGAGTTATAAATGATAACTCTCGTCCACAAATATATTGAGGGAAGGCAAAGAAGTGGATTTGAAATCAAGGCAGAATTGCAGGAAACAGATTTCAGGAGGTAGATTCGAATCGCCTTTAAAGCACATGAAAAGCGGCAAAACGTTGACAATGATGCCCTTGGCCAAAAAGGGCGTATGCGTTTTTTCCTGAATATATTCAGGAAAAAACGCATACGCCCTTTTTGGCCAACCAAGCAACCTGGAAAGGCAAATCAGCGCTACAAAGAAGACTCGCTACCCGTCGGTCAAAAGGGCCATGCTGAAAAACGTGTCAAAACCAGAAATGCAGGACAGGCCATGGAGAAATGGGAGCCTTGCAACACTGATGGGCGGGATGTAAATTGCCAACAGCCACTCTGGAGAAGTGTACGGTGTGTCCTGAAACATCTAAAAAACACAGCTTAGAGAGCATAGGGCACTTCCACTCATGGGGGTATAAATTGGGAAAATGAAAAATCAGCAAGACACAAGCACCCCAAAGTTTAGGGCTGCTCTGTTGACAAGGACCTCCACTTCATTCCACCTTCAATATCCCAGGAAAGAGAAAAATGGATAAAGAAGTTGTGGTCCTTATGTACAATGGAATATCACTCAGCCATGAAATCAATGTCATAAGGCTAGTAGCAGCATGATGAGTGGATTTAGGTACGACGATTCTAAGTGAAATAAGTCACACAGAAAAGGACACTTCTCATAAGGTATCACTGATAGAGGGAATGTAAAACCCGTTACACTTGAACTGAATTACAAAACAGAACAGAGTCACACATGCAGAAAACACACTATGGCTGCTTAACGGGAAAGGTGAGGTGGGGTGATACATAAAACAAGGGTTTCAAATTAGCTCAGATACCGTTCCATAAACCCAATATGTAATAGACAAGACCTACTCCTTGCTCAGAGAACTGGACTCAACACGCCCTATTCACCGCACAAGAATATATCTGACTAGTAATAATCTTAAAACCTATGTATTGATATCTCTCTGTTAGTGTGTCAAGTGGGTGTAAAGCGGCATAAACACAGCAGTGAAAAGCAGCTAAACCCCATTATCAAAATAAATTACTTTGAAACACCCATGAAACAAAGACAGTGAAAGAGAGAGAAATTCTTACACAATGCGTTCAGGGGCTGTGATGCAACCTGGATTGACCATATCTAGACCCACAGCTGGATGAGACATAAGGGTGGACACTCTTGGGGCTGAGAGGTTTGGTGAGGTTGGGTGAGCAAACGCAGACCCTTTAAAGTAATACTGCGTGGTACCCATCGCATGGGTCCCAAATCTCCAGGTTCAAGGGCATCTTCCTACATCGAAAACATGCATGAGAAAACAAAAAGATGGTACACCATGTGATGGGGAAAGGTTTCTAAAACGCACCTCATTTCTCTTCTCCTTGTGCCCGGGTTCGCCATTCCAGCCGCTTTACTAACAATCTCCCTACTTGGAGCATCAGCACCTTTAACCTCCTGTTCCGTACAGGTTGCAATTTGTCCTGAGGATGAACGGGTAGACGGGGAACCAGTGAGAGACTAGCTCTTGGTGTTGGGACAGGCACAGGTCACTCTATTTTCCCATCAGGAAGAAGAATTAACCAGAGGCTCATCCTCCCCCCCGGAACCAGAACAGGGCCTGAAGCCATCCTGCGCTTTTGCGGCCAGCTCCCAAAAAAGCGAGTTGTAAAATGGAGCTTCAGGGCACTGCAATTCACAAACCTGCAGAGTTATAAATGATAACTCTCGTCCACAAATATATTGAGGGAAGGCAAAGAAGTGGATTTGAAATCAAGGCAGAATTGCAGGAAACAGATTTCAGGAGGTAGATTCGAATCGCCTTTAAAGCACATGAAAAGCGGCAAAACGTTGACAATGATGCCCTTGGCCAAAAAGGGCGTATGCGTTTTTTCCTGAATATATTCAGGAAAAAACGCATACGCCCTTTTTGGCCAACCAAGCAACCTGGAAAGGCAAATCAGCGCTACAAAGAAGACTCGCTACCCGTCGGTCAAAAGGGCCATGCTGAAAAACGTGTCAAAACCAGAAATGCAGGACAGGCCATGGAGAAATGGGAGCCTTGCAACACTGATGGGCGGGATGTAAATTGCCAACAGCCACTCTGGAGAAGTGTACGGTGTGTCCAGAAACATCTAAAAAACACAGCTTAGAGAGCATAGGGCACTTCCACTCATGGGGGTATAAATTGGGAAAATGAAAAATCAGCAAGACACAAGCACCCCAAAGTTTAGGGCTGCTCTGTTGACAAGGACCTCCACTTCATTCCACCTTCAATATCCCAGGAAAGAGAAAAATGGATAAAGAAGTTGTGGTCCTTATGTACAATGGAATATCACTCAGCCATGAAATCAATGTCATAAGGCTAGTAGCAGCATGATGAGTGGATTTAGGTACGACGATTCTAAGTGAAATAAGTCACACAGAAAAGGACACTTCTCATAAGGTATCACTTATAGAGGGAATGTAAAAAGCGTTACACTTGAACTGAATTACAAAACAGAACAGAGTCACACATGCAGAAAACACACTATGGCTGCTTAACGGGAAAGGTGAGGTGGGGTGATACATAAAACAAGGGTTTCAAATTAGCTCAGATACCGTTCCATAAACCCAATATGTAATAGACAAGACCTACTCCTTGCTCAGAGAACTGGACTCAACACGCCCTATTCACCGCACAAGAATATATCTGACTAGTAATAATCTTAAAACCTATGTATTGATATCTCTCTGTTAGTGTGTCAAGTGGGTGTAAAGCGGCATAAACACAGCAGTGAAAAGCAGCTAAACCCCATTATCAAAATAAATTACTTTGAAACACCCATGAAACAAAGACAGTGAAAGAGAGAGAAATTCTTACACAATGCGTTCAGGGGCTGTGATGCAACCTGGATTGACCATATCTAGACCCACAGCTGGATGAGACATAAGGGTGGACACTCTTGGGGCTGAGAGGTTTGGTGAGGTTGGGTGAGCAAACGCAGACCCTTTAAAGTAATACTGCGTGGTACCCATCGCATGGGTCCCAAATCTCCAGGTTCAAGGGCATCTTCCTACATCGAAAACATGCATGAGAAAACAAAAAGATGGTACACCATGTGATGGGGAAAGGTTTCTAAAACGCACCTCATTTCTCTTCTCCTTGTGCCCGGGTTCGCCATTCCAGCCGCTTTACTAACAATCTCCCTACTTGGAGCATCAGCACCTTTAACCTCCTGTTCCGTACAGGTTGCAATTTGTCCTGAGGATGAACGGGTAGACGGGGAACCAGTGAGAGACTAGCTCTTGGTGTTGGGACAGGCACAGGTCACTCTATTTTCCCATCAGGAAGAAGAATTAACCAGAGGCTCATCCTCCCCCCCGGAACCAGAACAGGGCCTGAAGCCATCCTGCGCTTTTGCGGCCAGCTCCCAAAAAAGCGAGTTGTAAAATGGAGCTTCAGGGCACTGCAATTCACAAACCTGCAGAGTTATAAATGATAACTCTCGTCCACAAATATATTGAGGGAAGGCAAAGAAGTGGATTTGAAATCAAGGCAGAATTGCAGGAAACAGATTTCAGGAGGTAGATTCGAATCGCCTTTAAAGCACATGAAAAGCGGCAAAACGTTGACAATGATGCCCTTGGCCAAAAAGGGCGTATGCGTTTTTTCCTGAATATATTCAGGAAAAAACGCATACGCCCTTTTTGGCCAACCAAGCAACCTGGAAAGGCAAATCAGCGCTACAAAGAAGACTCGCTACCCGTCGGTCAAAAGGGCCATGCTGAAAAACGTGTCAAAACCAGAAATGCAGGACAGGCCATGGAGAAATGGGAGCCTTGCTACACTGATGGGCGGGATGTAAATTGCCAACAGCCACTCTGGAGAAGTGTACGGTGTGTCCTGAAACATCTAAAAAACACAGCTTAGAGAGCATAGGGCACTTCCACTCATGGGGGTATAAATTGGGAAAATGAAAAATCAGCAAGACACAAGCACCCCAAAGTTTAGGGCTGCTCTGTTGACAAGGACCTCCACTTCATTCCACCTTCAATATCCCAGGAAAGAGAAAAATGGATAAAGAAGTTGTGGTCCTTATGTACAATGGAATATCACTCAGCCATGAAATCAATGTCATAAGGCTAGTAGCAGCATGATGAGTGGATTTAGGTACGACGATTCTAAGTGAAATAAGTCACACAGAAAAGGACACTTCTCATAAGGTATCACTTATAGAGGGAATGTAAAAAGCGTTACACTTGAACTGAATTACAAAACAGAACAGAGTCACACATGCAGAAAACACACTATGGCTGCTTAACGGGAAAGGTGAGGTGGGGTGATACATAAAACAAGGGTTTCAAATTAGCTCAGATACCGTTCCATAAACCCAATATGTAATAGACAAGACCTACTCCTTGCTCAGAGAACTGGACTCAACACGCCCTATTCACCGCACAAGAATATATCTGACTAGTAATAATCTTAAAACCTATGTATTGATATCTCTCTGTTAGTGTGTCAAGTGGGTGTAAAGCGGCATAAACACAGCAGTGAAAAGCAGCTAAACCCCATTATCAAAATAAATTACTTTGAAACACCCATGAAACAAAGACAGTGAAAGAGAGAGAAATTCTTACACAATGCGTTCAGGGGCTGTGATGCAACCTGGATTGACCATATCTAGACCCACAGCTGGATGAGACATAAGGGTGGACACTCTTGGGGCTGAGAGGTTTGGTGAGGTTGGGTGAGCAAACGCAGACCCTTTAAAGTAATACTGCGTGGTACCCATCGCATGGGTCCCAAATCTCCAGGTTCAAGGGCATCTTCCTACATCGAAAACATGCATGAGAAAACAAAAAGATGGTACACCATGTGATGGGGAAAGGTTTCTAAAACGCACCTCATTTCTCTTCTCCTTGTGCCCGGGTTCGCCATTCCAGCCGCTTTACTAACAATCTCCCTACTTGGAGCATCAGCACCTTTAACCTCCTGTTCCGTACAGGTTGCAATTTGTCCTGAGGATGAACGGGTAGACGGGGAACCAGTGAGAGACTAGCTCTTGGTGTTGGGACAGGCACAGGTCACTCTATTTTCCCATCAGGAAGAAGAATTAACCAGAGGCTCATCCTCCCCCCCGGAACCAGAACAGGGCCTGAAGCCATCCTGCGCTTTTGCGGCCAGCTCCCAAAAAAGCGAGTTGTAAAATGGAGCTTCAGGGCACTGCAATTCACAAACCTGCAGAGTTATAAATGATAACTCTCGTCCACAAATATATTGAGGGAAGGCAAAGAAGTGGATTTGAAATCAAGGCAGAATTGCAGGAAACAGATTTCAGGAGGTAGATTCGAATCGCCTTTAAAGCACATGAAAAGCGGCAAAACGTTGACAATGATGCCCTTGGCCAAAAAGGGCGTATGCGTTTTTTCCTGAATATATTCAGGAAAAAACGCATACGCCCTTTTTGGCCAACCAAGCAACCTGGAAAGGCAAATCAGCGCTACAAAGAAGACTCGCTACCCGTCGGTCAAAAGGGCCATGCTGAAAAACGTGTCAAAACCAGAAATGCAGGACAGGCCATGGAGAAATGGGAGCCTTGCTACACTGATGGGCGGGATGTAAATTGCCAACAGCCACTCTGGAGAAGTGTACGGTGTGTCCTGAAACATCTAAAAAACACAGCTTAGAGAGCATAGGGCACTTCCACTCATGGGGGTATAAATTGGGAAAATGAAAAATCAGCAAGACACAAGCACCCCAAAGTTTAGGGCTGCTCTGTTGACAAGGACCTCCACTTCATTCCACCTTCAATATCCCAGGAAAGAGAAAAATGGATAAAGAAGTTGTGGTCCTTATGTACAATGGAATATCACTCAGCCATGAAATCAATGTCATAAGGCTAGTAGCAGCATGATGAGTGGATTTAGGTACGACGATTCTAAGTGAAATAAGTCACACAGAAAAGGACACTTCTCATAAGGTATCACTTATAGAGGGAATGTAAAAAGCGTTACACTTGAACTGAATTACAAAACAGAACAGAGTCACACATGCAGAAAACACACTATGGCTGCTTAACGGGAAAGGTGAGGTGGGGTGATACATAAAACAAGGGTTTCAAATTAGCTCAGATACCGTTCCATAAACCCAATATGTAATAGACAAGACCTACTCCTTGCTCAGAGAACTGGACTCAACACGCCCTATTCACCGCACAAGAATATATCTGACTAGTAATAATCTTAAAACCTATGTATTGATATCTCTCTGTTAGTGTGTCAAGTGGGTGTAAAGCGGCATAAACACAGCAGTGAAAAGCAGCTAAACCCCATTATCAAAATAAATTACTTTGAAACACCCATGAAACAAAGACAGTGAAAGAGAGAGAAATTCTTACACAATGCGTTCAGGGGCTGTGATGCAACCTGGATTGACCATATCTAGACCCACAGCTGGATGAGACATAAGGGTGGACACTCTTGGGGCTGAGAGGTTTGGTGAGGTTGGGTGAGCAAACGCAGACCCTTTAAAGTAATACTGCGTGGTACCCATCGCATGGGTCCCAAATCTCCAGGTTCAAGGGCATCTTCCTACATCGAAAACATGCATGAGAAAACAAAAAGATGGTACACCATGTGATGGGGAAAGGTTTCTAAAACGCACCTCATTTCTCTTCTCCTTGTGCCCGGGTTCGCCATTCCAGCCGCTTTACTAACAATCTCCCTACTTGGAGCATCAGCACCTTTAACCTCCTGTTCCGTACAGGTTGCAATTTGTCCTGAGGATGAACGGGTAGACGGGGAACCAGTGAGAGACTAGCTCTTGGTGTTGGGACAGGCACAGGTCACTCTATTTTCCCATCAGGAAGAAGAATTAACCAGAGGCTCATCCTCCCCCCCGGAACCAGAACAGGGCCTGAAGCCATCCTGCGCTTTTGCGGCCAGCTCCCAAAAAAGCGAGTTGTAAAATGGAGCTTCAGGGCACTGCAATTCACAAACCTGCAGAGTTATAAATGATAACTCTCGTCCACAAATATATTGAGGGAAGGCAAAGAAGTGGATTTGAAATCAAGGCAGAATTGCAGGAAACAGATTTCAGGAGGTAGATTCGAATCGCCTTTAAAGCACATGAAAAGCGGCAAAACGTTGACAATGATGCCCTTGGCCAAAAAGGGCGTATGCGTTTTTTCCTGAATATATTCAGGAAAAAACGCATACGCCCTTTTTGGCCAACCAAGCAACCTGGAAAGGCAAATCAGCGCTACAAAGAAGACTCGCTACCCGTCGGTCAAAAGGGCCATGCTGAAAAACGTGTCAAAACCAGAAATGCAGGACAGGCCATGGAGAAATGGGAGCCTTGCTACACTGATGGGCGGGATGTAAATTGCCAACAGCCACTCTGGAGAAGTGTACGGTGTGTCCTGAAACATCTAAAAAACACAGCTTAGAGAGCATAGGGCACTTCCACTCATGGGGGTATAAATTGGGAAAATGAAAAATCAGCAAGACACAAGCACCCCAAAGTTTAGGGCTGCTCTGTTGACAAGGACCTCCACTTCATTCCACCTTCAATATCCCAGGAAAGAGAAAAATGGATAAAGAAGTTGTGGTCCTTATGTACAATGGAATATCACTCAGCCATGAAATCAATGTCATAAGGCTAGTAGCAGCATGATGAGTGGATTTAGGTACGACGATTCTAAGTGAAATAAGTCACACAGAAAAGGACACTTCTCATAAGGTATCACTTATAGAGGGAATGTAAAAAGCGTTACACTTGAACTGAATTACAAAACAGAACAGAGTCACACATGCAGAAAACACACTATGGCTGCTTAACGGGAAAGGTGAGGTGGGGTGATACATAAAACAAGGGTTTCAAATTAGCTCAGATACCGTTCCATAAACCCAATATGTAATAGACAAGACCTACTCCTTGCTCAGAGAACTGGACTCAACACGCCCTATTCACCGCACAAGAATATATCTGACTAGTAATAATCTTAAAACCTATGTATTGATATCTCTCTGTTAGTGTGTCAAGTGGGTGTAAAGCGGCATAAACACAGCAGTGAAAAGCAGCTAAACCCCATTATCAAAATAAATTACTTTGAAACACCCATGAAACAAAGACAGTGAAAGAGAGAGAAATTCTTACACAATGCGTTCAGGGGCTGTGATGCAACCTGGATTGACCATATCTAGACCCACAGCTGGATGAGACATAAGGGTGGACACTCTTGGGGCTGAGAGGTTTGGTGAGGTTGGGTGAGCAAACGCAGACCCTTTAAAGTAATACTGCGTGGTACCCATCGCATGGGTCCCAAATCTCCAGGTTCAAGGGCATCTTCCTACATCGAAAACATGCATGAGAAAACAAAAAGATGGTACACCATGTGATGGGGAAAGGTTTCTAAAACGCACCTCATTTCTCTTCTCCTTGTGCCCGGGTTCGCCATTCCAGCCGCTTTACTAACAATCTCCCTACTTGGAGCATCAGCACCTTTAACCTCCTGTTCCGTACAGGTTGCAATTTGTCCTGAGGATGAACGGGTAGACGGGGAACCAGTGAGAGACTAGCTCTTGGTGTTGGGACAGGCACAGGTCACTCTATTTTCCCATCAGGAAGAAGAATTAACCAGAGGCTCATCCTCCCCCCCGGAACCAGAACAGGGCCTGAAGCCATCCTGCGCTTTTGCGGCCAGCTCCCAAAAAAGCGAGTTGTAAAATGGAGCTTCAGGGCACTGCAATTCACAAACCTGCAGAGTTATAAATGATAACTCTCGTCCACAAATATATTGAGGGAAGGCAAAGAAGTGGATTTGAAATCAAGGCAGAATTGCAGGAAACAGATTTCAGGAGGTAGATTCGAATCGCCTTTAAAGCACATGAAAAGCGGCAAAACGTTGACAATGATGCCCTTGGCCAAAAAGGGCGTATGCGTTTTTTCCTGAATATATTCAGGAAAAAACGCATACGCCCTTTTTGGCCAACCAAGCAACCTGGAAAGGCAAATCAGCGCTACAAAGAAGACTCGCTACCCGTCGGTCAAAAGGGCCATGCTGAAAAACGTGTCAAAACCAGAAATGCAGGACAGGCCATGGAGAAATGGGAGCCTTGCAACACTGATGGGCGGGATGTAAATTGCCAACAGCCACTCTGGAGAAGTGTACGGTGTGTCCAGAAACATCTAAAAAACACAGCTTAGAGAGCATAGGGCACTTCCACTCATGGGGGTATAAATTGGGAAAATGAAAAATCAGCAAGACACAAGCACCCCAAAGTTTAGGGCTGCTCTGTTGACAAGGACCTCCACTTCATTCCACCTTCAATATCCCAGGAAAGAGAAAAATGGATAAAGAAGTTGTGGTCCTTATGTACAATGGAATATCACTCAGCCATGAAATCAATGTCATAAGGCTAGTAGCAGCATGATGAGTGGATTTAGGTACGACGATTCTAAGTGAAATAAGTCACACAGAAAAGGACACTTCTCATAAGGTATCACTGATAGAGGGAATGTAAAAACCGTTACACTTGAACTGAATTACAAAACAGAACAGAGTCACACATGCAGAAAACACACTATGGCTGCTTAACGGGAAAGGTGAGGTGGGGTGATACATAAAACAAGGGTTTCAAATTAGCTCAGATACCGTTCCATAAACCCAATATGTAATAGACAAGACCTACTCCTTGCTCAGAGAACTGGACTCAACACGCCCTATTCACCGCACAAGAATATATCTGACTAGTAATAATCTTAAAACCTATGTATTGATATCTCTCTGTTAGTGTGTCAAGTGGGTGTAAAGCGGCATAAACACAGCAGTGAAAAGCAGCTAAACCCCATTATCAAAATAAATTACTTTGAAACACCCATGAAACAAAGACAGTGAAAGAGAGAGAAATTCTTACACAATGCGTTCAGGGGCTGTGATGCAACCTGGATTGACCATATCTAGACCCACAGCTGGATGAGACATAAGGGTGGACACTCTTGGGGCTGAGAGGTTTGGTGAGGTTGGGTGAGCAAATGCAGACCCTTTAAAGTAATACTGCGTGGTACCCATCGCATGGGTCCCAAATCTCCAGGTTCAAGGGCATCTTCCTACATCGAAAACATGCATGAGAAAACAAAAAGATGGTACACCATGTGATGGGGAAAGGTTTCTAAAACGCACCTCATTTCTCTTCTCCTTGTGCCCGGGTTCGCCATTCCAGCCGCTTTACTAACAATCTCCCTACTTGGAGCATCAGCACCTTTAACCTCCTGTTCCGTACAGGTTGCAATTTGTCCTGAGGATGAACGGGTAGACGGGGAACCAGTGAGAGACTAGCTCTTGGTGTTGGGACAGGCACAGGTCACTCTATTTTCCCATCAGGAAGAAGAATTAACCAGAGGCTCATCCTCCCCCCCGGAACCAGAACAGGGCCTGAAGCCATCCTGCGCTTTTGCGGCCAGCTCCCAAAAAAGCGAGTTGTAAAATGGAGCTTCAGGGCACTGCAATTCACAAACCTGCAGAGTTATAAATGATAACTCTCGTCCACAAATATATTGAGGGAAGGCAAAGAAGTGGATTTGAAATCAAGGCAGAATTGCAGGAAACAGATTTCAGGAGGTAGATTCGAATCGCCTTTAAAGCACATGAAAAGCGGCAAAACGTTGACAATGATGCCCTTGGCCAAAAAGGGCGTATGCGTTTTTTCCTGAATATATTCAGGAAAAAACGCATACGCCCTTTTTGGCCAACCAAGCAACCTGGAAAGGCAAATCAGCGCTACAAAGAAGACTCGCTACCCGTCGGTCAAAAGGGCCATGCTGAAAAACGTGTCAAAACCAGAAATGCAGGACAGGCCATGGAGAAATGGGAGCCTTGCTACACTGATGGGCGGGATGTAAATTGCCAACAGCCACTCTGGAGAAGTGTACGGTGTGTCCAGAAACATCTAAAAAACACAGCTTAGAGAGCATAGGGCACTTCCACTCATGGGGGTATAAATTGGGAAAATGAAAAATCAGCAAGACACAAGCACCCCAAAGTTTAGGGCTGCTCTGTTGACAAGGACCTCCACTTCATTCCACCTTCAATATCCCAGGAAAGAGAAAAATGGATAAAGAAGTTGTGGTCCTTATGTACAATGGAATATCACTCAGCCATGAAATCAATGTCATAAGGCTAGTAGCAGCATGATGAGTGGATTTAGGTACGACGATTCTAAGTGAAATAAGTCACACAGAAAAGGACACTTCTCATAAGGTATCACTGATAGAGGGAATGTAAAAAGCGTTACACTTGAACTGAATTACAAAACAGAACAGAGTCACACATGCAGAAAACACACTATGGCTGCTTAACGGGAAAGGTGAGGTGGGGTGATACATAAAACAAGGGTTTCAAATTAGCTCAGATACCGTTCCATAAACCCAATATGTAATAGACAAGACCTACTCCTTGCTCAGAGAACTGGACTCAACACGCCCTATTCACCGCACAAGAATATATCTGACTAGTAATAATCTTAAAACCTATGTATTGATATCTCTCTGTTAGTGTGTCAAGTGGGTGTAAAGCGGCATAAACACAGCAGTGAAAAGCAGCTAAACCCCATTATCAAAATAAATTACTTTGAAACACCCATGAAACAAAGACAGTGAAAGAGAGAGAAATTCTTACACAATGCGTTCAGGGGCTGTGATGCAACCTGGATTGACCATATCTAGACCCACAGCTGGATGAGACATAAGGGTGGACACTCTTGGGGCTGAGAGGTTTGGTGAGGTTGGGTGAGCAAACGCAGACCCTTTAAAGTAATACTGCGTGGTACCCATCGCATGGGTCCCAAATCTCCAGGTTCAAGGGCATCTTCCTACATCGAAAACATGCATGAGAAAACAAAAAGATGGTACACCATGTGATGGGGAAAGGTTTCTAAAACGCACCTCATTTCTCTTCTCCTTGTGCCCGGGTTCGCCATTCCAGCCGCTTTACTAACAATCTCCCTACTTGGAGCATCAGCACCTTTAACCTCCTGTTCCGTACAGGTTGCAATTTGTCCTGAGGATGAACGGGTAGACGGGGAACCAGTGAGAGACTAGCTCTTGGTGTTGGGACAGGCACAGGTCACTCTATTTTCCCATCAGGAAGAAGAATTAACCAGAGGCTCATCCTCCCCCCCGGAACCAGAACAGGGCCTGAAGCCATCCTGCGCTTTTGCGGCCAGCTCCCAAAAAAGCGAGTTGTAAAATGGAGCTTCAGGGCACTGCAATTCACAAACCTGCAGAGTTATAAATGATAACTCTCGTCCACAAATATATTGAGGGAAGGCAAAGAAGTGGATTTGAAATCAAGGCAGAATTGCAGGAAACAGATTTCAGGAGGTAGATTCGAATCGCCTTTAAAGCACATGAAAAGCGGCAAAACGTTGACAATGATGCCCTTGGCCAAAAAGGGCGTATGCGTTTTTTCCTGAATATATTCAGGAAAAAACGCATACGCCCTTTTTGGCCAACCAAGCAACCTGGAAAGGCAAATCAGCGCTACAAAGAAGACTCGCTACCCGTCGGTCAAAAGGGCCATGCTGAAAAACGTGTCAAAACCAGAAATGCAGGACAGGCCATGGAGAAATGGGAGCCTTGCAACACTGATGGGCGGGATGTAAATTGCCAACAGCCACTCTGGAGAAGTGTACGGTGTGTCCTGAAACATCTGAAAAACACAGCTTAGAGAGCATAGGGCACTTCCACTCATGGGGGTATAAATTGGGAAAATGAAAAATCAGCAAGACACAAGCACCCCAAAGTTTAGGGCTGCTCTGTTGACAAGGACCTCCACTTCATTCCACCTTCAATATCCCAGGAAAGAGAAAAATGGATAAAGAAGTTGTGGTCCTTATGTACAATGGAATATCACTCAGCCATGAAATCAATGTCATAAGGCTAGTAGCAGCATGATGAGTGGATTTAGGTACGACGATTCTAAGTGAAATAAGTCACACAGAAAAGGACACTTCTCATAAGGTATCACTTATAGAGGGAATGTAAAAAGCGTTACACTTGAACTGAATTACAAAACAGAACAGAGTCACACATGCAGAAAACACACTATGGCTGCTTAACGGGAAAGGTGAGGTGGGGTGATACATAAAACAAGGGTTTCAAATTAGCTCAGATACCGTTCCATAAACCCAATATGTAATAGACAAGACCTACTCCTTGCTCAGAGAACTGGACTCAACACGCCCTATTCACCGCACAAGAATATATCTGACTAGTAATAATCTTAAAACCTATGTATTGATATCTCTCTGTTAGTGTGTCAAGTGGGTGTAAAGCGGCATAAACACAGCAGTGAAAAGCAGCTAAACCCCATTATCAAAATAAATTACTTTGAAACACCCATGAAACAAAGACAGTGAAAGAGAGAGAAATTCTTACACAATGCGTTCAGGGGCTGTGATGCAACCTGGATTGACCATATCTAGACCCACAGCTGGATGAGACATAAGGGTGGACACTCTTGGGGCTGAGAGGTTTGGTGAGGTTGGGTGAGCAAACGCAGACCCTTTAAAGTAATACTGCGTGGTACCCATCGCATGGGTCCCAAATCTCCAGGTTCAAGGGCATCTTCCTACATCGAAAACATGCATGAGAAAACAAAAAGATGGTACACCATGTGATGGGGAAAGGTTTCTAAAACGCACCTCATTTCTCTTCTCCTTGTGCCCGGGTTCGCCATTCCAGCCGCTTTACTAACAATCTCCCTACTTGGAGCATCAGCACCTTTAACCTCCTGTTCCGTACAGGTTGCAATTTGTCCTGAGGATGAACGGGTAGACGGGGAACCAGTGAGAGACTAGCTCTTGGTGTTGGGACAGGCACAGGTCACTCTATTTTCCCATCAGGAAGAAGAATTAACCAGAGGCTCATCCTCCCCCCCGGAACCAGAACAGGGCCTGAAGCCATCCTGCGCTTTTGCGGCCAGCTCCCAAAAAAGCGAGTTGTAAAATGGAGCTTCAGGGCACTGCAATTCACAAACCTGCAGAGTTATAAATGATAACTCTCGTCCACAAATATATTGAGGGAAGGCAAAGAAGTGGATTTGAAATCAAGGCAGAATTGCAGGAAACAGATTTCAGGAGGTAGATTCGAATCGCCTTTAAAGCACATGAAAAGCGGCAAAACGTTGACAATGATGCCCTTGGCCAAAAAGGGCGTATGCGTTTTTTCCTGAATATATTCAGGAAAAAACGCATACGCCCTTTTTGGCCAACCAAGCAACCTGGAAAGGCAAATCAGCGCTACAAAGAAGACTCGCTACCCGTCGGTCAAAAGGGCCATGCTGAAAAACGTGTCAAAACCAGAAATGCAGGACAGGCCATGGAGAAATGGGAGCCTTGCTACACTGATGGGCGGGATGTAAATTGCCAACAGCCACTCTGGAGAAGTGTACGGTGTGTCCTGAAACATCTAAAAAACACAGCTTAGAGAGCATAGGGCACTTCCACTCATGGGGGTATAAATTGGGAAAATGAAAAATCAGCAAGACACAAGCACCCCAAAGTTTAGGGCTGCTCTGTTGACAAGGACCTCCACTTCATTCCACCTTCAATATCCCAGGAAAGAGAAAAATGGATAAAGAAGTTGTGGTCCTTATGTACAATGGAATATCACTCAGCCATGAAATCAATGTCATAAGGCTAGTAGCAGCATGATGAGTGGATTTAGGTACGACGATTCTAAGTGAAATAAGTCACACAGAAAAGGACACTTCTCATAAGGTATCACTTATAGAGGGAATGTAAAAGCCGTTACACTTGAACTGAATTACAAAACAGAACAGAGTCACACATGCAGAAAACACACTATGGCTGCTTAACGGGAAAGGTGAGGTGGGGTGATACATAAAACAAGGGTTTCAAATTAGCTCAGATACCGTTCCATAAACCCAATATGTAATAGACAAGACCTACTCCTTGCTCAGAGAACTGGACTCAACACGCCCTATTCACCGCACAAGAATATATCTGACTAGTAATAATCTTAAAACCTATGTATTGATATCTCTCTGTTAGTGTGTCAAGTGGGTGTAAAGCGGCATAAACACAGCAGTGAAAAGCAGCTAAACCCCATTATCAAAATAAATTACTTTGAAACACCCATGAAACAAAGACAGTGAAAGAGAGAGAAATTCTTACACAATGCGTTCAGGGGCTGTGATGCAACCTGGATTGACCATATCTAGACCCACAGCTGGATGAGACATAAGGGTGGACACTCTTGGGGCTGAGAGGTTTGGTGAGGTTGGGTGAGCAAACGCAGACCCTTTAAAGTAATACTGCGTGGTACCCATCGCATGGGTCCCAAATCTCCAGGTTCAAGGGCATCTTCCTACATCGAAAACATGCATGAGAAAACAAAAAGATGGTACACCATGTGATGGGGAAAGGTTTCTAAAACGCACCTCATTTCTCTTCTCCTTGTGCCCGGGTTCGCCATTCCAGCCGCTTTACTAACAATCTCCCTACTTGGAGCATCAGCACCTTTAACCTCCTGTTCCGTACAGGTTGCAATTTGTCCTGAGGATGAACGGGTAGACGGGGAACCAGTGAGAGACTAGCTCTTGGTGTTGGGACAGGCACAGGTCACTCTATTTTCCCATCAGGAAGAAGAATTAACCAGAGGCTCATCCTCCCCCCCGGAACCAGAACAGGGCCTGAAGCCATCCTGCGCTTTTGCGGCCAGCTCCCAAAAAAGCGAGTTGTAAAATGGAGCTTCAGGGCACTGCAATTCACAAACCTGCAGAGTTATAAATGATAACTCTCGTCCACAAATATATTGAGGGAAGGCAAAGAAGTGGATTTGAAATCAAGGCAGAATTGCAGGAAACAGATTTCAGGAGGTAGATTCGAATCGCCTTTAAAGCACATGAAAAGCGGCAAAACGTTGACAATGATGCCCTTGGCCAAAAAGGGCGTATGCGTTTTTTCCTGAATATATTCAGGAAAAAACGCATACGCCCTTTTTGGCCAACCAAGCAACCTGGAAAGGCAAATCAGCGCTACAAAGAAGACTCGCTACCCGTCGGTCAAAAGGGCCATGCTGAAAAACGTGTCAAAACCAGAAATGCAGGACAGGCCATGGAGAAATGGGAGCCTTGCAACACTGATGGGCGGGATGTAAATTGCCAACAGCCACTCTGGAGAAGTGTACGGTGTGTCCTGAAACATCTGAAAAACACAGCTTAGAGAGCATAGGGCACTTCCACTCATGGGGGTATAAATTGGGAAAATGAAAAATCAGCAAGACACAAGCACCCCAAAGTTTAGGGCTGCTCTGTTGACAAGGACCTCCACTTCATTCCACCTTCAATATCCCAGGAAAGAGAAAAATGGATAAAGAAGTTGTGGTCCTTATGTACAATGGAATATCACTCAGCCATGAAATCAATGTCATAAGGCTAGTAGCAGCATGATGAGTGGATTTAGGTACGACGATTCTAAGTGAAATAAGTCACACAGAAAAGGACACTTCTCATAAGGTATCACTTATAGAGGGAATGTAAAAAGCGTTACACTTGAACTGAATTACAAAACAGAACAGAGTCACACATGCAGAAAACACACTATGGCTGCTTAACGGGAAAGGTGAGGTGGGGTGATACATAAAACAAGGGTTTCAAATTAGCTCAGATACCGTTCCATAAACCCAATATGTAATAGACAAGACCTACTCCTTGCTCAGAGAACTGGACTCAACACGCCCTATTCACCGCACAAGAATATATCTGACTAGTAATAATCTTAAAACCTATGTATTGATATCTCTCTGTTAGTGTGTCAAGTGGGTGTAAAGCGGCATAAACACAGCAGTGAAAAGCAGCTAAACCCCATTATCAAAATAAATTACTTTGAAACACCCATGAAACAAAGACAGTGAAAGAGAGAGAAATTCTTACACAATGCGTTCAGGGGCTGTGATGCAACCTGGATTGACCATATCTAGACCCACAGCTGGATGAGACATAAGGGTGGACACTCTTGGGGCTGAGAGGTTTGGTGAGGTTGGGTGAGCAAACGCAGACCCTTTAAAGTAATACTGCGTGGTACCCATCGCATGGGTCCCAAATCTCCAGGTTCAAGGGCATCTTCCTACATCGAAAACATGCATGAGAAAACAAAAAGATGGTACACCATGTGATGGGGAAAGGTTTCTAAAACGCACCTCATTTCTCTTCTCCTTGTGCCCGGGTTCGCCATTCCAGCCGCTTTACTAACAATCTCCCTACTTGGAGCATCAGCACCTTTAACCTCCTGTTCCGTACAGGTTGCAATTTGTCCTGAGGATGAACGGGTAGACGGGGAACCAGTGAGAGACTAGCTCTTGGTGTTGGGACAGGCACAGGTCACTCTATTTTCCCATCAGGAAGAAGAATTAACCAGAGGCTCATCCTCCCCCCCGGAACCAGAACAGGGCCTGAAGCCATCCTGCGCTTTTGCGGCCAGCTCCCAAAAAAGCGAGTTGTAAAATGGAGCTTCAGGGCACTGCAATTCACAAACCTGCAGAGTTATAAATGATAACTCTCGTCCACAAATATATTGAGGGAAGGCAAAGAAGTGGATTTGAAATCAAGGCAGAATTGCAGGAAACAGATTTCAGGAGGTAGATTCGAATCGCCTTTAAAGCACATGAAAAGCGGCAAAACGTTGACAATGATGCCCTTGGCCAAAAAGGGCGTATGCGTTTTTTCCTGAATATATTCAGGAAAAAACGCATACGCCCTTTTTGGCCAACCAAGCAACCTGGAAAGGCAAATCAGCGCTACAAAGAAGACTCGCTACCCGTCGGTCAAAAGGGCCATGCTGAAAAACGTGTCAAAACCAGAAATGCAGGACAGGCCATGGAGAAATGGGAGCCTTGCTACACTGATGGGCGGGATGTAAATTGCCAACAGCCACTCTGGAGAAGTGTACGGTGTGTCCAGAAACATCTAAAAAACACAGCTTAGAGAGCATAGGGCACTTCCACTCATGGGGGTATAAATTGGGAAAATGAAAAATCAGCAAGACACAAGCACCCCAAAGTTTAGGGCTGCTCTGTTGACAAGGACCTCCACTTCATTCCACCTTCAATATCCCAGGAAAGAGAAAAATGGATAAAGAAGTTGTGGTCCTTATGTACAATGGAATATCACTCAGCCATGAAATCAATGTCATAAGGCTAGTAGCAGCATGATGAGTGGATTTAGGTACGACGATTCTAAGTGAAATAAGTCACACAGAAAAGGACACTTCTCATAAGGTATCACTGATAGAGGGAATGTAAAAACCGTTACACTTGAACTGAATTACAAAACAGAACAGAGTCACACATGCAGAAAACACACTATGGCTGCTTAACGGGAAAGGTGAGGTGGGGTGATACATAAAACAAGGGTTTCAAATTAGCTCAGATACCGTTCCATAAACCCAATATGTAATAGACAAGACCTACTCCTTGCTCAGAGAACTGGACTCAACACGCCCTATTCACCGCACAAGAATATATCTGACTAGTAATAATCTTAAAACCTATGTATTGATATCTCTCTGTTAGTGTGTCAAGTGGGTGTAAAGCGGCATAAACACAGCAGTGAAAAGCAGCTAAACCCCATTATCAAAATAAATTACTTTGAAACACCCATGAAACAAAGACAGTGAAAGAGAGAGAAATTCTTACACAATGCGTTCAGGGGCTGTGATGCAACCTGGATTGACCATATCTAGACCCACAGCTGGATGAGACATAAGGGTGGACACTCTTGGGGCTGAGAGGTTTGGTGAGGTTGGGTGAGCAAACGCAGACCCTTTAAAGTAATACTGCGTGGTACCCATCGCATGGGTCCCAAATCTCCAGGTTCAAGGGCATCTTCCTACATCGAAAACATGCATGAGAAAACAAAAAGATGGTACACCATGTGATGGGGAAAGGTTTCTAAAACGCACCTCATTTCTCTTCTCCTTGTGCCCGGGTTCGCCATTCCAGCCGCTTTACTAACAATCTCCCTACTTGGAGCATCAGCACCTTTAACCTCCTGTTCCGTACAGGTTGCAATTTGTCCTGAGGATGAACGGGTAGACGGGGAACCAGTGAGAGACTAGCTCTTGGTGTTGGGACAGGCACAGGTCACTCTATTTTCCCATCAGGAAGAAGAATTAACCAGAGGCTCATCCTCCCCCCCGGAACCAGAACAGGGCCTGAAGCCATCCTGCGCTTTTGCGGCCAGCTCCCAAAAAAGCGAGTTGTAAAATGGAGCTTCAGGGCACTGCAATTCACAAACCTGCAGAGTTATAAATGATAACTCTCGTCCACAAATATATTGAGGGAAGGCAAAGAAGTGGATTTGAAATCAAGGCAGAATTGCAGGAAACAGATTTCAGGAGGTAGATTCGAATCGCCTTTAAAGCACATGAAAAGCGGCAAAACGTTGACAATGATGCCCTTGGCCAAAAAGGGCGTATGCGTTTTTTCCTGAATATATTCAGGAAAAAACGCATACGCCCTTTTTGGCCAACCAAGCAACCTGGAAAGGCAAATCAGCGCTACAAAGAAGACTCGCTACCCGTCGGTCAAAAGGGCCATGCTGAAAAACGTGTCAAAACCAGAAATGCAGGACAGGCCATGGAGAAATGGGAGCCTTGCAACACTGATGGGCGGGATGTAAATTGCCAACAGCCACTCTGGAGAAGTGTACGGTGTGTCCTGAAACATCTAAAAAACACAGCTTAGAGAGCATAGGGCACTTCCACTCATGGGGGTATAAATTGGGAAAATGAAAAATCAGCAAGACACAAGCACCCCAAAGTTTAGGGCTGCTCTGTTGACAAGGACCTCCACTTCATTCCACCTTCAATATCCCAGGAAAGAGAAAAATGGATAAAGAAGTTGTGGTCCTTATGTACAATGGAATATCACTCAGCCATGAAATCAATGTCATAAGGCTAGTAGCAGCATGATGAGTGGATTTAGGTACGACGATTCTAAGTGAAATAAGTCACACAGAAAAGGACACTTCTCATAAGGTATCACTGATAGAGGGAATGTAAAAAGCGTTACACTTGAACTGAATTACAAAACAGAACAGAGTCACACATGCAGAAAACACACTATGGCTGCTTAACGGGAAAGGTGAGGTGGGGTGATACATAAAACAAGGGTTTCAAATTAGCTCAGATACCGTTCCATAAACCCAATATGTAATAGACAAGACCTACTCCTTGCTCAGAGAACTGGACTCAACACGCCCTATTCACCGCACAAGAATATATCTGACTAGTAATAATCTTAAAACCTATGTATTGATATCTCTCTGTTAGTGTGTCAAGTGGGTGTAAAGCGGCATAAACACAGCAGTGAAAAGCAGCTAAACCCCATTATCAAAATAAATTACTTTGAAACACCCATGAAACAAAGACAGTGAAAGAGAGAGAAATTCTTACACAATGCGTTCAGGGGCTGTGATGCAACCTGGATTGACCATATCTAGACCCACAGCTGGATGAGACATAAGGGTGGACACTCTTGGGGCTGAGAGGTTTGGTGAGGTTGGGTGAGCAAACGCAGACCCTTTAAAGTAATACTGCGTGGTACCCATCGCATGGGTCCCAAATCTCCAGGTTCAAGGGCATCTTCCTACATCGAAAACATGCATGAGAAAACAAAAAGATGGTACACCATGTGATGGGGAAAGGTTTCTAAAACGCACCTCATTTCTCTTCTCCTTGTGCCCGGGTTCGCCATTCCAGCCGCTTTACTAACAATCTCCCTACTTGGAGCATCAGCACCTTTAACCTCCTGTTCCGTACAGGTTGCAATTTGTCCTGAGGATGAACGGGTAGACGGGGAACCAGTGAGAGACTAGCTCTTGGTGTTGGGACAGGCACAGGTCACTCTATTTTCCCATCAGGAAGAAGAATTAACCAGAGGCTCATCCTCCCCCCCGGAACCAGAACAGGGCCTGAAGCCATCCTGCGCTTTTGCGGCCAGCTCCCAAAAAAGCGAGTTGTAAAATGGAGCTTCAGGGCACTGCAATTCACAAACCTGCAGAGTTATAAATGATAACTCTCGTCCACAAATATATTGAGGGAAGGCAAAGAAGTGGATTTGAAATCAAGGCAGAATTGCAGGAAACAGATTTCAGGAGGTAGATTCGAATCGCCTTTAAAGCACATGAAAAGCGGCAAAACGTTGACAATGATGCCCTTGGCCAAAAAGGGCGTATGCGTTTTTTCCTGAATATATTCAGGAAAAAACGCATACGCCCTTTTTGGCCAACCAAGCAACCTGGAAAGGCAAATCAGCGCTACAAAGAAGACTCGCTACCCGTCGGTCAAAAGGGCCATGCTGAAAAACGTGTCAAAACCAGAAATGCAGGACAGGCCATGGAGAAATGGGAGCCTTGCTACACTGATGGGCGGGATGTAAATTGCCAACAGCCACTCTGGAGAAGTGTACGGTGTGTCCTGAAACATCTAAAAAACACAGCTTAGAGAGCATAGGGCACTTCCACTCATGGGGGTATAAATTGGGAAAATGAAAAATCAGCAAGACACAAGCACCCCAAAGTTTAGGGCTGCTCTGTTGACAAGGACCTCCACTTCATTCCACCTTCAATATCCCAGGAAAGAGAAAAATGGATAAAGAAGTTGTGGTCCTTATGTACAATGGAATATCACTCAGCCATGAAATCAATGTCATAAGGCTAGTAGCAGCATGATGAGTGGATTTAGGTACGACGATTCTAAGTGAAATAAGTCACACAGAAAAGGACACTTCTCATAAGGTATCACTGATAGAGGGAATGTAAAAACCGTTACACTTGAACTGAATTACAAAACAGAACAGAGTCACACATGCAGAAAACACACTATGGCTGCTTAACGGGAAAGGTGAGGTGGGGTGATACATAAAACAAGGGTTTCAAATTAGCTCAGATACCGTTCCATAAACCCAATATGTAATAGACAAGACCTACTCCTTGCTCAGAGAACTGGACTCAACACGCCCTATTCACCGCACAAGAATATATCTGACTAGTAATAATCTTAAAACCTATGTATTGATATCTCTCTGTTAGTGTGTCAAGTGGGTGTAAAGCGGCATAAACACAGCAGTGAAAAGCAGCTAAACCCCATTATCAAAATAAATTACTTTGAAACACCCATGAAACAAAGACAGTGAAAGAGAGAGAAATTCTTACACAATGCGTTCAGGGGCTGTGATGCAACCTGGATTGACCATATCTAGACCCACAGCTGGATGAGACATAAGGGTGGACACTCTTGGGGCTGAGAGGTTTGGTGAGGTTGGGTGAGCAAACGCAGACCCTTTAAAGTAATACTGCGTGGTACCCATCGCATGGGTCCCAAATCTCCAGGTTCAAGGGCATCTTCCTACATCGAAAACATGCATGAGAAAACAAAAAGATGGTACACCATGTGATGGGGAAAGGTTTCTAAAACGCACCTCATTTCTCTTCTCCTTGTGCCCGGGTTCGCCATTCCAGCCGCTTTACTAACAATCTCCCTACTTGGAGCATCAGCACCTTTAACCTCCTGTTCCGTACAGGTTGCAATTTGTCCTGAGGATGAACGGGTAGACGGGGAACCAGTGAGAGACTAGCTCTTGGTGTTGGGACAGGCACAGGTCACTCTATTTTCCCATCAGGAAGAAGAATTAACCAGAGGCTCATCCTCCCCCCCGGAACCAGAACAGGGCCTGAAGCCATCCTGCGCTTTTGCGGCCAGCTCCCAAAAAAGCGAGTTGTAAAATGGAGCTTCAGGGCACTGCAATTCACAAACCTGCAGAGTTATAAATGATAACTCTCGTCCACAAATATATTGAGGGAAGGCAAAGAAGTGGATTTGAAATCAAGGCAGAATTGCAGGAAACAGATTTCAGGAGGTAGATTCGAATCGCCTTTAAAGCACATGAAAAGCGGCAAAACGTTGACAATGATGCCCTTGGCCAAAAAGGGCGTATGCGTTTTTTCCTGAATATATTCAGGAAAAAACGCATACGCCCTTTTTGGCCAACCAAGCAACCTGGAAAGGCAAATCAGCGCTACAAAGAAGACTCGCTACCCGTCGGTCAAAAGGGCCATGCTGAAAAACGTGTCAAAACCAGAAATGCAGGACAGGCCATGGAGAAATGGGAGCCTTGCTACACTGATGGGCGGGATGTAAATTGCCAACAGCCACTCTGGAGAAGTGTACGGTGTGTCCTGAAACATCTAAAAAACACAGCTTAGAGAGCATAGGGCACTTCCACTCATGGGGGTATAAATTGGGAAAATGAAAAATCAGCAAGACACAAGCACCCCAAAGTTTAGGGCTGCTCTGTTGACAAGGACCTCCACTTCATTCCACCTTCAATATCCCAGGAAAGAGAAAAATGGATAAAGAAGTTGTGGTCCTTATGTACAATGGAATATCACTCAGCCATGAAATCAATGTCATAAGGCTAGTAGCAGCATGATGAGTGGATTTAGGTACGACGATTCTAAGTGAAATAAGTCACACAGAAAAGGACACTTCTCATAAGGTATCACTGATAGAGGGAATGTAAAAAGCGTTACACTTGAACTGAATTACAAAACAGAACAGAGTCACACATGCAGAAAACACACTATGGCTGCTTAACGGGAAAGGTGAGGTGGGGTGATACATAAAACAAGGGTTTCAAATTAGCTCAGATACCGTTCCATAAACCCAATATGTAATAGACAAGACCTACTCCTTGCTCAGAGAACTGGACTCAACACGCCCTATTCACCGCACAAGAATATATCTGACTAGTAATAATCTTAAAACCTATGTATTGATATCTCTCTGTTAGTGTGTCAAGTGGGTGTAAAGCGGCATAAACACAGCAGTGAAAAGCAGCTAAACCCCATTATCAAAATAAATTACTTTGAAACACCCATGAAACAAAGACAGTGAAAGAGAGAGAAATTCTTACACAATGCGTTCAGGGGCTGTGATGCAACCTGGATTGACCATATCTAGACCCACAGCTGGATGAGACATAAGGGTGGACACTCTTGGGGCTGAGAGGTTTGGTGAGGTTGGGTGAGCAAACGCAGACCCTTTAAAGTAATACTGCGTGGTACCCATCGCATGGGTCCCAAATCTCCAGGTTCAAGGGCATCTTCCTACATCGAAAACATGCATGAGAAAACAAAAAGATGGTACACCATGTGATGGGGAAAGGTTTCTAAAACGCACCTCATTTCTCTTCTCCTTGTGCCCGGGTTCGCCATTCCAGCCGCTTTACTAACAATCTCCCTACTTGGAGCATCAGCACCTTTAACCTCCTGTTCCGTACAGGTTGCAATTTGTCCTGAGGATGAACGGGTAGACGGGGAACCAGTGAGAGACTAGCTCTTGGTGTTGGGACAGGCACAGGTCACTCTATTTTCCCATCAGGAAGAAGAATTAACCAGAGGCTCATCCTCCCCCCCGGAACCAGAACAGGGCCTGAAGCCATCCTGCGCTTTTGCGGCCAGCTCCCAAAAAAGCGAGTTGTAAAATGGAGCTTCAGGGCACTGCAATTCACAAACCTGCAGAGTTATAAATGATAACTCTCGTCCACAAATATATTGAGGGAAGGCAAAGAAGTGGATTTGAAATCAAGGCAGAATTGCAGGAAACAGATTTCAGGAGGTAGATTCGAATCGCCTTTAAAGCACATGAAAAGCGGCAAAACGTTGACAATGATGCCCTTGGCCAAAAAGGGCGTATGCGTTTTTTCCTGAATATATTCAGGAAAAAACGCATACGCCCTTTTTGGCCAACCAAGCAACCTGGAAAGGCAAATCAGCGCTACAAAGAAGACTCGCTACCCGTCGGTCAAAAGGGCCATGCTGAAAAACGTGTCAAAACCAGAAATGCAGGACAGGCCATGGAGAAATGGGAGCCTTGCTACACTGATGGGCGGGATGTAAATTGCCAACAGCCACTCTGGAGAAGTGTACGGTGTGTCCAGAAACATCTAAAAAACACAGCTTAGAGAGCATAGGGCACTTCCACTCATGGGGGTATAAATTGGGAAAATGAAAAATCAGCAAGACACAAGCACCCCAAAGTTTAGGGCTGCTCTGTTGACAAGGACCTCCACTTCATTCCACCTTCAATATCCCAGGAAAGAGAAAAATGGATAAAGAAGTTGTGGTCCTTATGTACAATGGAATATCACTCAGCCATGAAATCAATGTCATAAGGCTAGTAGCAGCATGATGAGTGGATTTAGGTACGACGATTCTAAGTGAAATAAGTCACACAGAAAAGGACACTTCTCATAAGGTATCACTTATAGAGGGAATGTAAAAAGCGTTACACTTGAACTGAATTACAAAACAGAACAGAGTCACACATGCAGAAAACACACTATGGCTGCTTAACGGGAAAGGTGAGGTGGGGTGATACATAAAACAAGGGTTTCAAATTAGCTCAGATACCGTTCCATAAACCCAATATGTAATAGACAAGACCTACTCCTTGCTCAGAGAACTGGACTCAACACGCCCTATTCACCGCACAAGAATATATCTGACTAGTAATAATCTTAAAACCTATGTATTGATATCTCTCTGTTAGTGTGTCAAGTGGGTGTAAAGCGGCATAAACACAGCAGTGAAAAGCAGCTAAACCCCATTATCAAAATAAATTACTTTGAAACACCCATGAAACAAAGACAGTGAAAGAGAGAGAAATTCTTACACAATGCGTTCAGGGGCTGTGATGCAACCTGGATTGACCATATCTAGACCCACAGCTGGATGAGACATAAGGGTGGACACTCTTGGGGCTGAGAGGTTTGGTGAGGTTGGGTGAGCAAACGCAGACCCTTTAAAGTAATACTGCGTGGTACCCATCGCATGGGTCCCAAATCTCCAGGTTCAAGGGCATCTTCCTACATCGAAAACATGCATGAGAAAACAAAAAGATGGTACACCATGTGATGGGGAAAGGTTTCTAAAACGCACCTCATTTCTCTTCTCCTTGTGCCCGGGTTCGCCATTCCAGCCGCTTTACTAACAATCTCCCTACTTGGAGCATCAGCACCTTTAACCTCCTGTTCCGTACAGGTTGCAATTTGTCCTGAGGATGAACGGGTAGACGGGGAACCAGTGAGAGACTAGCTCTTGGTGTTGGGACAGGCACAGGTCACTCTATTTTCCCATCAGGAAGAAGAATTAACCAGAGGCTCATCCTCCCCCCCGGAACCAGAACAGGGCCTGAAGCCATCCTGCGCTTTTGCGGCCAGCTCCCAAAAAAGCGAGTTGTAAAATGGAGCTTCAGGGCACTGCAATTCACAAACCTGCAGAGTTATAAATGATAACTCTCGTCCACAAATATATTGAGGGAAGGCAAAGAAGTGGATTTGAAATCAAGGCAGAATTGCAGGAAACAGATTTCAGGAGGTAGATTCGAATCGCCTTTAAAGCACATGAAAAGCGGCAAAACGTTGACAATGATGCCCTTGGCCAAAAAGGGCGTATGCGTTTTTTCCTGAATATATTCAGGAAAAAACGCATACGCCCTTTTTGGCCAACCAAGCAACCTGGAAAGGCAAATCAGCGCTACAAAGAAGACTCGCTACCCGTCGGTCAAAAGGGCCATGCTGAAAAACGTGTCAAAACCAGAAATGCAGGACAGGCCATGGAGAAATGGGAGCCTTGCTACACTGATGGGCGGGATGTAAATTGCCAACAGCCACTCTGGAGAAGTGTACGGTGTGTCCTGAAACATCTAAAAAACACAGCTTAGAGAGCATAGGGCACTTCCACTCATGGGGGTATAAATTGGGAAAATGAAAAATCAGCAAGACACAAGCACCCCAAAGTTTAGGGCTGCTCTGTTGACAAGGACCTCCACTTCATTCCACCTTCAATATCCCAGGAAAGAGAAAAATGGATAAAGAAGTTGTGGTCCTTATGTACAATGGAATATCACTCAGCCATGAAATCAATGTCATAAGGCTAGTAGCAGCATGATGAGTGGATTTAGGTACGACGATTCTAAGTGAAATAAGTCACACAGAAAAGGACACTTCTCATAAGGTATCACTGATAGAGGGAATGTAAAAAGCGTTACACTTGAACTGAATTACAAAACAGAACAGAGTCACACATGCAGAAAACACACTATGGCTGCTTAACGGGAAAGGTGAGGTGGGGTGATACATAAAACAAGGGTTTCAAATTAGCTCAGATACCGTTCCATAAACCCAATATGTAATAGACAAGACCTACTCCTTGCTCAGAGAACTGGACTCAACACGCCCTATTCACCGCACAAGAATATATCTGACTAGTAATAATCTTAAAACCTATGTATTGATATCTCTCTGTTAGTGTGTCAAGTGGGTGTAAAGCGGCATAAACACAGCAGTGAAAAGCAGCTAAACCCCATTATCAAAATAAATTACTTTGAAACACCCATGAAACAAAGACAGTGAAAGAGAGAGAAATTCTTACACAATGCGTTCAGGGGCTGTGATGCAACCTGGATTGACCATATCTAGACCCACAGCTGGATGAGACATAAGGGTGGACACTCTTGGGGCTGAGAGGTTTGGTGAGGTTGGGTGAGCAAACGCAGACCCTTTAAAGTAATACTGCGTGGTACCCATCGCATGGGTCCCAAATCTCCAGGTTCAAGGGCATCTTCCTACATCGAAAACATGCATGAGAAAACAAAAAGATGGTACACCATGTGATGGGGAAAGGTTTCTAAAACGCACCTCATTTCTCTTCTCCTTGTGCCCGGGTTCGCCATTCCAGCCGCTTTACTAACAATCTCCCTACTTGGAGCATCAGCACCTTTAACCTCCTGTTCCGTACAGGTTGCAATTTGTCCTGAGGATGAACGGGTAGACGGGGAACCAGTGAGAGACTAGCTCTTGGTGTTGGGACAGGCACAGGTCACTCTATTTTCCCATCAGGAAGAAGAATTAACCAGAGGCTCATCCTCCCCCCCGGAACCAGAACAGGGCCTGAAGCCATCCTGCGCTTTTGCGGCCAGCTCCCAAAAAAGCGAGTTGTAAAATGGAGCTTCAGGGCACTGCAATTCACAAACCTGCAGAGTTATAAATGATAACTCTCGTCCACAAATATATTGAGGGAAGGCAAAGAAGTGGATTTGAAATCAAGGCAGAATTGCAGGAAACAGATTTCAGGAGGTAGATTCGAATCGCCTTTAAAGCACATGAAAAGCGGCAAAACGTTGACAATGATGCCCTTGGCCAAAAAGGGCGTATGCGTTTTTTCCTGAATATATTCAGGAAAAAACGCATACGCCCTTTTTGGCCAACCAAGCAACCTGGAAAGGCAAATCAGCGCTACAAAGAAGACTCGCTACCCGTCGGTCAAAAGGGCCATGCTGAAAAACGTGTCAAAACCAGAAATGCAGGACAGGCCATGGAGAAATGGGAGCCTTGCTACACTGATGGGCGGGATGTAAATTGCCAACAGCCACTCTGGAGAAGTGTACGGTGTGTCCTGAAACATCTAAAAAACACAGCTTAGAGAGCATAGGGCACTTCCACTCATGGGGGTATAAATTGGGAAAATGAAAAATCAGCAAGACACAAGCACCCCAAAGTTTAGGGCTGCTCTGTTGACAAGGACCTCCACTTCATTCCACCTTCAATATCCCAGGAAAGAGAAAAATGGATAAAGAAGTTGTGGTCCTTATGTACAATGGAATATCACTCAGCCATGAAATCAATGTCATAAGGCTAGTAGCAGCATGATGAGTGGATTTAGGTACGACGATTCTAAGTGAAATAAGTCACACAGAAAAGGACACTTCTCATAAGGTATCACTGATAGAGGGAATGTAAAAACCGTTACACTTGAACTGAATTACAAAACAGAACAGAGTCACACATGCAGAAAACACACTATGGCTGCTTAACGGGAAAGGTGAGGTGGGGTGATACATAAAACAAGGGTTTCAAATTAGCTCAGATACCGTTCCATAAACCCAATATGTAATAGACAAGACCTACTCCTTGCTCAGAGAACTGGACTCAACACGCCCTATTCACCGCACAAGAATATATCTGACTAGTAATAATCTTAAAACCTATGTATTGATATCTCTCTGTTAGTGTGTCAAGTGGGTGTAAAGCGGCATAAACACAGCAGTGAAAAGCAGCTAAACCCCATTATCAAAATAAATTACTTTGAAACACCCATGAAACAAAGACAGTGAAAGAGAGAGAAATTCTTACACAATGCGTTCAGGGGCTGTGATGCAACCTGGATTGACCATATCTAGACCCACAGCTGGATGAGACATAAGGGTGGACACTCTTGGGGCTGAGAGGTTTGGTGAGGTTGGGTGAGCAAACGCAGACCCTTTAAAGTAATACTGCGTGGTACCCATCGCATGGGTCCCAAATCTCCAGGTTCAAGGGCATCTTCCTACATCGAAAACATGCATGAGAAAACAAAAAGATGGTA